>NC_067400.1:420055323-420320323 GCF_016432865.1 Antechinus flavipes
ATCTTTTTAAAAATAGTTTGTACACTAACTTGCATCCTTAAGCAGTGATTTGAAAGAGTAACTTATTTAAGCTTTTCTTGATAATTCAAGATCATAATTATGAACATCAATTACTATACCCAGCTTTAATACAGTGGTGCTCTCAGGGGCCATTAAGGTGGGTGGGGCTATTTTCCCCACATTACTGGCTCCAGAACGTTAATGGGTTTTTTGTTCATGTATTAGCTCTTTATAGTTTTTCAGTCTCCTCTGTTGTCAGCTGTCACTTCTTCCATTCAACACATCTATTCCTAAAAGCCCAGCCTTCTAATAATTTCCACTCTAGAAATTCTTATAACTAAGATTACTAATAAAAACAGACCAGAGTAGGGGCAGCTACCTTGAACTACTACTATGCATAGGGATAGAGCCAGCCCTGAAGTCAGGAAGACCTGAGTTCAAATCGGACCTCAGACACTTAACACTTCTTAGCTGTGAGACCTTGGACGAGTCACCTAACCCCAATTGCCTCAGGAAAAAAAATAAACCAGAGATGGCTAAGTGGGTGGATAACCTGAGCTATTTAAGCGTTTCCAGTATTAATGAGATGATGAGACCCAATCTAAAGCAATGATGATAATGATGATGAAAATGACAATGAGGAAGCTGAGGTTCAAAAAGGTTAAACAATTTGCTCGGGATCACATACCTTATTAAGTGTGTATTAGGCAGAATTTTAACTTAAGTCTTCTTCACTTCAAGACTGGCACCCTCTCCGTGTACCACTTAGTAAGATCCCTATGTAAATGACATCAGGTTGTGGTTTGACACAGACATTTGTACTAAAGGAATCATACATACAAAAAAAGCAGCAGGAGAGAATATACTCAATCTTTCTAATGTTTCTCTAGACTGAGCTGTCAATCAGCAACAGTTTTAATTCTTTGTTAAATCATCAGTTAAATAGGGATTGCAGGAATGTCAATGGACAACCTGCCTTTTTCCTTCATCTTCCTTCCACTGATATAACTGAAAAAGGCTTTGGACAGCCTTAGGTGGCCCTTTGAAAATACAAAATTCTAATTAAAAAATTCTAGTGCAGCAATAGCAAATTCTCAGGATGCAACTTTATGAATTACATAATATGAAAAAATTAAAACTCAGAGAAGTAATGCGCCCAGGAACACCTGACTAGCAGGTGACAGAGACAGAATTTGCATCCCGATCCCCAACTACTGATCTTTCTTCTACTCCATGTTGCTGCTGCTTAATCTTGCCTTTACCATCTCATAAATAAGATGAATGAAAATTACTGCTGGCACATAAGCTCCCCCAAATAGAGCAATGACCACAAGTGCTCTAGTGATGTTACAATCCTGTTTCCAGATAAATGAAGCATTATATACTGCTTAATGTTTACTTAAAGTGGTCACATAATGACAATTCCTCTTTTTTAAATTAAGATTTTAAAATTAATCTCAAAAATAGGAAGTCATGGAATATATTATTTTTAAATACCACCAAAAAATTGAAACTGTTCTGTAAAGGAGATGAGAATTGATTGAAGGACTAAATAGGAATGTCTTTTTAACTTAGATGCTTATCTGAAGGCTTTTGCCTGATGCAGAGGGAAAAGAAAGACATCTTAATAAATGGGAGAGAGAGGAAATCAATAGCAGCTGTTTATAACTGAAACAAGAGTCTTCTGTCAGTCCTTCTAGTTACTTTTTTTTATCCAGAAAAACAAGTTGAAATATGAAGAGCAATGTATGTTTAAAGTAAATGAAAAACCTTTCATCTAAAGTTAAATTTCAGAAATCGGGTACTAGAGTATTATATAGGACTGAATATCTAAGAAACACTGGGTTCTAATGCTTTTTCATAATTAACCTTTTGGCAATCAGCTTCCCAAAGTAATGAACTTATCTGACTTTGAATTTAATTACTGGAAAATATCTGAGCTCCTGCTGCAAATGCAAATATAAAACTTGGTAACATGATAACATATTATTTCTCTAAGATAAAGTCCTGGGTTTGACACTTGATGATCCCACCCAAAATAAAAATACCAATGTTGCTAATGATTCTTACAGCATTTATTAAAGATCAGAAAATTTAGATTCAATTCAAATATTTATTAAATGCCAATTATGTATGTCATTATGTTTGCTAAGCAATAAAGATAGAAATAAAGATGAAAAAATGACACTGGCCTTTCTCTTAAGAAACTTAAAGTCTAACATGGGGGAATATCATGTATATAAATCTATGAACTTGTCAATAAGTCAACAGTTTCCCCACTCACTGGAGACACAAAGACAAAAGGGAAAGGGTCCTTTTCCTCTTAAAGAGCTTATATTTTATCAGGATGACACTCTTGTTTGTCTTATGATTGCGACATAGTGATGAATAATTAGTATGGTACAAAGCCAGAAATAATAAAGACAAATGAGTCGTCTCAGCTATGAAACTGATTTCCAGAGGGAGAGATCACTATCAATCTAAGGAGATAAAATTCCCCAAAGAATGGACTTCCAAAGCATCTTATTTCTGGTGAATCCATTTTTGCATTAAGCAGAAAACAAGAAATAAAAATCTTCCCATATAAAAAAACTTAATTCTTTGAATTAGTGTCCTTGGGCAGAGGCGCAGCTTGGTATGGCAGAGAGTAGATTGACCCGAGAGTGAGACCTACTTAAGAGCAATGTGACCACAAAGGAAAGTCATGTGTTGTAAAGGAAAGACTGCAAGATTTGGCATCAGAGGACACAAGTTTGAATCTCAGCTCTGCCATTTTGGCTAAGTCACAACTTTCCTAATATGCTACATTTTTAAAAAATTACTAAATATAAAAAATGACCTGAGGATAAGGCTGACTATAATGCCTATTTCATAGGATTCATGAGAATAGTTTTAAAGCAAGTAAATCCTTAAATGATTACCTATACAGTTTCCTACCTTATAGAAAAAGAAACTGAGTTACAGAACAACTAAGCCACTTGCCCAGCATCCTACAGGCTAGTAATTATTTAAACTGAGAGTTGAATTCAGGATTGTTGTGGAACTCAAACAAGATGTTCATATCTCTGAATATTAGAGTAAGAAGATGCCTCAGAAGCTCCCTGATCCACCTGCATTTAAGTAAAAATTGCTTCCACAGAATCCCTGGCAAGTGATCATCAAGAAAACTCAAGGAGCTGGCAAATTCCTGTGTAGCCTGGCCAAGAGAGGCCTACCCTGCCATTCCTATTCAGGAGACCATTCCATGATATACTGAGTCAAAAATCTCTGTGGTAACCACTGGCAGGGTTTTTGTATTACGGAAATAGCGACTAGCTATTCTCAAGTTTAAAAAAGTGGGGATGGGGGAGAAACAATTGGACATTTCTAAACACAGTGTTACTGGTAAAAACTTTGTATTATTTCAAATCCTATAAAATGTCAGCTAGTTAAAAATTGTTTTTAATGCAGACCATAAGAGCATAGTTGCTCTTTCTCTTCAAATATGTGAAAGAATTATACACAAAATGCAATTAAAAGTATATTATTACAAAAATAAGAACCCAGTAACTTACAGGGTTTGAATTATAATCAAATTTTAAGATATATTAAAGTCACTAAAAAATGAAAGTATCTAATATCCTCCCATCACTACTTTGAATAATATTAAACATAGTTTTGCTCTTCTTTGAGTGCGTAGGAAGAGATTATTGCTACTTAAAACTCTTCCTTAAAGTGCTTGGGGAAACTAGGAGTATCTATTCAGTAGACTTCAAGTTGAATTTAATTGGTTGAGACCCCCATGGAAACAAACTCTTCCAAAGGACCTGCTATGCCTACCAAGAAGAGGTTCTGTTTTGAAATAGGCCAGTTCAATAAGACTGGCACCCCGCATAAATACTATGAAGAAATTATTTGGATGATTTGTCAGTCTTATTTCCACATGTTGGCCACAGTTAAGTATCTCCTTTTGAAGTTACTAAGATCCTCAGTAAGAAAGCAATATTGAACCAAAACAATGATATTCTTTAGGTTTGCAAAAAACAAACCAAACAAAAAGTAATCAGATATTTTACACTGTATAGACAAAATACCTGAACAGATGACTGAATTTTTCCATCTAGACAACTGCATATCAAGTGAATCTAATTTTACTGGATTTTCTTAGGGGAAATTCTTAGGGAAGGAGCTGGCTTCCTCACCTCAGCTGAGCAGTAGAGTACTGCTGTACCAATCCCAATGTTTCTTCTTTGACCACTTGCAATGTTTCAGATACAAGAGAGCAAAGACCTGTTTTAGTCTACTCTTTTTAAAAAGTGAACCTTGTCTTAAAAAATAAATCTCAAATTCTATACAGAAAAACAAAAATTACCAATAAAAGAATGTGCTGTATCAATTAATAAACTTCATTCTGAGAAGGAAGAGTAACAACAGTACAAATATAAAAAACAATATATAAATATTTGCATATATAAAACAATTTGAGTAGAGAAAGACTAATATCATTTATTTAGGGGGCCAGGAGAAAGGTCTCTCCTAGAACAGAAGTTCTTAACCATGGACCCATGTGGCAGTCTGGTGAAGCTTCTGTATGCCTTCTCAAGGTAATATTTTTAAATTCTTAAAATAAAATGCACAAGATTACAAAAGAAAATAATTATAGTAAAATCGCTATAACTTTTTCCCCAAAAAAATATGTTCACACAGTTCCTAAGAACTCATGATGAGAAATGTCATGCACCTCCAGAAAAATAATTAGTGGACTCCAAGAACAAATCAAAGCATATTTCTCTCTCTCTCTCTCTCTCTCTCTCTCTCTCTCTCTCTCTCTCTCTCTCTCTCTCTCTCTCTCTCTCTCTCTCTTTCTCTCTCTCTTTTCCTCAACATGTGGAAATATTTTGCATGTTCACAAATAAAATGAGTATCATATTTTTTGCCATCTCAAGGAATAGAGGAATGGAAAGAGGGAGAAAATTTGGAACGGAAAATCAAAAGAAGAAATTTAAAAGCAAAACCACATAAGTTCACAGACCCCCCCCAGGTTAAGAGCCCCTCATGTAGAAGGGATGCTGTGCTTAGTGTCAGAGGACCAAGATTCAAGTGCTGATTCTGAATTACCTAGCTCTGTGATCACAGGCAAGTCACAACCTTTCTGAGACTCAAAGGTTTCAGCTAGGAAAGGGTTTCAGGGCAGCTAGGTAGTTCAGTAGATCAAGTGCCATTTGGAGTCTAGTGGACCTATCTTCAAATCCAGCTTCAGATACTACCTATGTGATCCTGGGATATTTGGAATATTTCTGTGCTCTTTTAGGGAATAATCTTAATTTATTTCCATAGTTGTGTCTCTAAAAATCCAATTTAAACATACTAATTTAGATGAAAATACTTCTTGCCCGACTCCAACAAAACCAACTTTAAAAGATTCCAACACTAACATATTTTTCCTCATTCAAATTCTATGGGATAGACCAGGAAGAAAAGGAGGAGATGGGGAAAGCATAAAGGAACCAAAATTTGATTTAAGCTCAGAGTTTCAACCTTTTATCAGAAAGCATATTTGATTATTCTAGGCTTTTAAAAATGTGAACCGCTTATTAGAAAGATCTTTTTTATTTGTTTGATTCCTTTCTGTGACCTTCTTTTTCAAAGTTGCTTCTCAGATTTTCAGGTGATAAAATGTAATGAGAATTACTCTTTTTATGGAGGAATTAAAAAACCCTTTTCAAAGTTCTCTTTGCCACTCTTTTCATTCAACTCAGAAATTATTATATTTCCACTGGGTTTCTTAATTTCCTTAAGTTTGGAGTTTTTCTAAGTCTATGTGTAATTTCATTGGTTTAGGAACTTCCTCCACCAAAACAAGTCAGCCTTTCTTGAAATTCATAGTCTTAGGTATTTGCCTAGAGCATTGAAAGTTTAAATGATTTGCTGAGGGACACACAACCAATATATGTCAAAGATAGTATTTGAAGCCAGATAGTTAAACTTTCATTGTGAACATTTAGACATACACAATCTGGAAATGCTACAAATTGAGGCTTGATTTATTTTGTTATGTGAATTTTCTCTATTTAAGAAAGTGATTGAGAAAATGTTAAAAATGCAAATTAAATTTATAAGTGTGTTGTGAGTACATCTTTTACCCTTCCTCTCCCTCCCCCTACAGAGAGCCAGTCATTAAACATTTGCCAGCATATCATTGCCTCAAAGTTCCCTTTGGTAGGTACCTGAGCAACTCTAAAGGTTTGGTCTGAACAGTTAGAGAAGCTTTTCTTTTTACTTTTACTCAGTAGGGTGAGTGTTTAAAGTGATCTTAACCTCTCTGGCTCAGACTTCAGATGATCTTCCAAGAACGAAATTATGCTTCAGTGGCTTTGGATAGAGTAATTTATCAGCATAATTTCCTCTTTTCAGTTTCACAAATAATGCCTATGAATTATGCTAGTAAATGGGGTATGGAATGGTCACTGGTACTCTTGTGATGTCTCATTTATTGTTACATGCCAGAGAAAGCTCCTAAAAAGATAGATAGTGCATTAATAGCATCCTCCACTACCTGTCACTGCTGGAAGGGAGATTGCTACTTCTGTAAGTACTAAAAGGCCCTCATACAGGCTTGACCTGAGGACTTTCCCCCACCCCAAAGGAATGAGCTAGATATACTTCTCTCCTGTAATACAAAGTTAAACATCCAAGGCCATCTAATGTTAATGGGAGGAAAAATCTTATGGATAACTAAACATGGTTTCCAAATTTCTTTTTTAAACATTTCTAGATGAATTTAATGTCTGACCAAAGTACAAATTTAAATCCCAGGACACTAAACAATAATTTCAGAAAAGATGGTTCCAGGTCCCCATTAATTACAGAGCAAATCTATGTATAGTGGAGCTGAGACTTCTTTCATCACCCCTATCTACTATGCCCAACTTGGAAGACTTAAAAAAGATTTATGCTGTGGGATATGACTCCCAAATATATTATTTCTCAGTCCTTTCTTCCTCTGCCCATAACGTTACACTGTAGGACATTATAATGTAATTGTAATTAATTACATTAATTCCCACACTTTTCCTAAAAATATCTTTAGCCAGCAGACTTGCTGACCCACTTGGGTCATGGACATATTGTGATTTGTAAAACTTTTGATTAGATCTAAGGCTTTAAAGATTAATTCTTATAAAGAATTTAAAAACTTTCTATGTTCTTACTATTTTGAGTTGTTTTATAGTAATATACTATATTTAGTCCTCAGTCCTATGCTTCTTACACCCAAAAAAAAGTCTCAAGGCACAATCCAACACAGAACAGGAAAATGAATGCTTTTATCTTCCAAAGAAAAGAACTTTGCTGTGTCACATCCCTTTGACTTCTACAGTACCAGAAGCTAGAATAAACCACATCCTTCCCAAAACAAATATTGAAATGACCAAACAGAAGGGTATATTGTCCAAAGCAATTACTTTACTTTTAACTTAACCTCTCTGGGCTTCGGGTTTTCCTCTTCTATAAAATGAAGGGAATGACTTCTAAAATCCCTTCAATTCTAAATCTGTGATCCTAGGATTCTGTGATCTCCCAGGACCGATGGCAGTCTGTATTCAGTCATGCCCAAAAGGAAATCATGGAAACCAGCAGCAACTCAGCTCTTAACTACATTCAACAAAAGCAAATAAGGAGTAAATCATCCAATTCCACATCTAGTCAAGCCTAAAAGACTCTATGTTCCTCTTAAATACTTTTAAGGGAGCTCAAATGATTTTTTTTTTTTTAAGGAGGAACTGAGAAGCAAAACAAATGAATACTTTTACTGCGGTTACTGTATAACTTCATATATTATTTTGAAAATATGTCACTGATGTGAAGTTTTTTCCAAGAACTGGACTCCGCCCTGGCCAGACCCAGAACCCTTCTCCTTTTGTCCCGCTGGCCCAGACGGTGCAAGAGAGGATGGATGTAAATGCAAGGAGGTGGGGGAAATTAGAGAGGCGGGGGGAGGGGCGGTGAGGTCAAGAGCAGCCTCAGCATCTGGGGCGCTCCCGGGGCAAGGGAGACGCCACCCCGCGGAAGCACCCCCTCAGCTTCGGTCTCTGGTCTGTATACTATGCCTGAAGATCTCCAGTGACTTGGGCCAAACAGCTAAAAAAGTCTAGACGGAGCCTGCAACAATCATCTCCCCACATCCAGTCCCAAGGCGGCTCTCCTCCTCCACCCTCTCCGGCGCGCGACCTACAAAGTGTTCTCTTCCGAGACAAACTCTTAACCTCTGCCTCCCTCTGCAGCCTCCCATGCCAAGCTTCTCCCCACTGGTCCCGCGCTCCCATTCCTCCCCCTCCACCGGGGCTGCTTCCCAAAGGCTTTTCTCTCTTGCGAAAGCAACAAGCGGTTCTGCGCGGGCCTGCCATCTGCGCTTTATACACTTTTGCACGCAGCATGCTCTTGGCCAGTGCCCTCCGCCCCCGAGCGGTCCCGCTCTGGCCATACCCCCGAGAGCCCCAGTACCGCGCTCCTCAGTCCTCCCCGCCTCGCGCTTTCCTTCCAGGACCCTTGGCCTTCCTCCCCGCACCCCGGCAGCCCCAGCTCCCACGTAATTTCCAGTACCGAGGCCCTGGATGAAGACGAAGCCGGTGACAGTCAGCACTGGATGCCAGTTAAACTCCGGGGAGCCCCCGTCCCAGCCGAGCCCATCCCGGTAATGAAGGACCCAGATGAGGGTGAAGAGCACCGCCAGGAAGCCGAGCAGTACTGCAGACACGAGCAGACCCAAAAAGCCCCGGTAGCCCTCCATAGCCTTCATCGCCCCATACTCCGCACGCTAGCCTGGGCCAGTCACGGGAGCCCGAGCCCCGGGCAGAGACCAGAAGGCGCAGTAGGGCCACAGCGGCTGCTGGCCACTAGACTGGGTGGCGGGGCGGGGGCAGCTTCTTCTTCTCTGGGCTGTCCCCGCCCGGGGGAGGGGCCCAGCAACTCTTCTTCCTAGCCCTGGGATGTCCTGCCTCTTGAGGGAAAGCTTGAAGGAGGGATGGGCAGGGGAGAAAAGGAATTGGGCAGTTGGCCCTTAAAGGAACTTTTCTCGGAAGAAAAGAAAGGATCTCTGCGCCTCAGGGCTGTTTCTTTAGTCCGGCTGAACAACTCTCCATCACAGAGACTGTCCCCGGTGTTCCACTTACTTAACATTTCTTATTTTAGTGTAGTCCCTCCCAGCAGAAACGCTCGGGGTTTAGGTCTAGCGGGTTTTGTTTATTTTTGCCTTTGGTCCTTTTTCTTTCGCACTGAAAATGAGACCTGTATGAGGGAAGTTGGGGCGAGGAGAGAAGGGCAGGGAAGAAGAATGTTGCAGTAGAAGCTGAGCTGTATTTGAATTCAGAGTTTGAATCATTTTGAAGAAGTCATTTAACCTCTCTGGCCCTCAGTTTCCTCCTCTGAAAATTGATAGGATTGACCTAGAATCCAGAAGATCTCTATCCCTGCTAGCTCAAAGATCTGTTTGGCTGTGCTTGTATCCTATAAAAGTTGTTTTTAAGTGGGTCCCGATCTTGATCTGTATGGATAATTTAGGGTGTAGCATTGACAAGGAAACATCAGGAATGTAAGTGCCTTATCTGGGATGCTGTCCTGTTAGGGCTTTAGCTCCCCAAATGAGCATGTGGATTTCAGGCTTTATGGGGATAAGATAGATGTCTGGTTCTTGTAACTTAATATTTGGTTTAAGGATAGAGTTTAGCACTTGCGCAGGATTGTACAATGGGGGAAAAAGCACTGGATCTGTCTGGGTTCAAATTCTGCTTTCTGAAGCTTAATACTTAACTACACTGGCTTTCAATTTGCTCAAATCTAAAACGAGAGAGGGGGTTGGCTTAAATGACTTCTAATATCCTTTCCAACACAGCAGCTATGATCCTTTAAATTCAAATTCTCTAACTACAAAGCCAGGATTTTTTCCACTGCTTCATATTATCATCTAAAAAATTCTGCCCATTTCACAGATAATTAAACCGGGATTTAGAAACTATTAAGGAACTTTGAGAGTAGGTCAGAGGTGGTACAATAAGTGCTCTCACTTTTTCATTTTGTTGCTATTATACATATCCTCCTTTCATTTTTATATTTTTGCCTCTTTCCATAATAATAATAGCCTTCAGATTTACAAAGTACATTGTACCCAAAAGCTCTATGAAGTTGGCCACATAAGTATCATGCAAAAATTTTGATCATGATTTTTCATGGGACAACTCAAGCTTAGAGATGTTGGAACTAGTCCATATTCACATAGCTAGTTAAGTGTTCTATGTCAGTCGAGCTGGAATACTATTATTCTGATACAAAGACCAGTGTTTTTATTACCATACTAGCTACCTTTTCTATATAGCTAGTTCTCTATTTCTAATACAGTAATTAGTAGCTTGTCAATGTCTTTCCTAAAATGTTTTGCTTAAAAACAAACATGAGAAATTACATTTTGCTGAAAGTGTTGACAGGGCAATTCTTCATTTGGGCTTTCACTCTGATTGATGAGGCAAAACTTAGAACAAAAAGAATTAAAAGGATTTTATTATAAGCAAGTCAAAATAGCAACGCCTTGACAGGCTGATTATTGAAGATCATCAATGACTTCAAGGTGCAGACAGCTTTTATTGGTAATTTTAAGACAATCCAGGAAGTCCACCTCAGCAAAAGAGGTTAGGCCCTTGAATCTCGGTTCCTCCTAAAGGTAGCAAGAATGTGAAAATTTGTAGGTAAAGTTACGTGACAAAGAGCAGGTGATACAAAAAGCTACAGACTCCATGTTTCCTTCCCTACCAGAGACTCCCTAATACTGATTATTAAGCAGGGCTGGGAACAATGGGAGGTTGAGTCTCCATAACTCTCAACAAAAGGATACCAGAGAAAATGAGTTAATGTCAATACTTAATGTGGCATAAGATTTAAATTCTTAAAAGAAGTTAAATTTCAGTTAATGGAAGAAATAGATAAAATTACAATAATGAAGGATCTCAATAATAATCTTTTCAGAGTCAGGCAAATCTAATATAGTATTTCTTGTCTTACTCCATAAATATCTCTGTAATACATATGTAAAATATATCCCATGTCAGATACGTACAGTTAAATTTGAGAGTAACATAAACATTTCTGAAATTTGGCTCATCTCTCTCCAAGGGAGATTTCTGATTTGACAGGAGCAAGAAAAAGGCTTTGTCTTTCTTATATGCTATCCAGATTACCAATGTCTGCCTTAAATTGTGGTGAGTACCAAGTTCTGCACATTTCGATTACAGTTCTACCAGGGCAGGGGACAAAAGGACTATCACTCCCTTCTTTTTGGAAATGATATAGCCCAAAGATCCATTAGCTTTTTTGTCTGCCAAATCACAGTCATATTAAAGTCCACCAAAATCCTAGGTCTTTTCAGACAAATTGCAATGTAACTGTGCCTCCCCCATTTTGAATTGGTTATGAAAGACTTTTACTACATTTTACCAAATTACTTTCCAGAAAATTGCTATGTAGATTATCTGCTTCTTTCTCATAGGATGTTTGACATTGTGTTTTATCATTTTTTTTAGCTAGTATGATAGGTATATGTGCTTATGCATATATGCATGCATATGTATACATATGCATGTGCATGTACATGATGTATACACACATATATGCATATGTATATAATGTATACATTATATGCTACTATATGTTACTGTAAACTTATGTTTCTTTGCAGAAAAAGATAGTTTCAAAGAAATCTAGGTAGGTGGAGCATATCCAGAGGACAACAAGTACAACAAAAAGCATGAAAACCAAGATTTATTGAAGGAACTAGAAATACTTGACCTAGAAAGAGAAGAATTAAGAGTTCTTCTTATAATGTGTTGCATGGGAAAATTGACTTCTAAAGAAGGAGAAAAACAAAAGATGAAGCACAGGTTTGGTAACTTGTCACTTTTACAATGGGAGGTTTAGACATAGGGTGCTCATGAAAGACATCTTTAATTTAACTAAGCTCCATGACATATAAACCAAACTAAAAAAATATGCTGGCTAACTCCATTTGGAAGCATTATAATGCATAAAGTAGCAGATTATGCCATTATTAAGCAGTAGACTAAAATGTTTTTAGAATTTTATTTGCCTATCCCCTATATTACAGGTTTGGCTTTATAGCTGCAGGATTAAATGCTACAGCTAAATTCTCTGTCATTTGTGTATTTTTAAAGCCTTTCATATTTAATTTCTGAACATATGTGAGTTAAGGCATCCTTAATTTACAAGGTCCAGGAACTATATCTATTGCATGAAGGGAACATGAAAGAGAGAAAGAGAAAGAGTGCATATTTGATCTAGTAGAGATAAGAGATAGCAAAAATCCAGAATTTAATTATATTTCTGAAAAGCCTACCTTCACATTTCCTACCCTACCTTATTGTTGAATTGACTTTTTTACATAGGCCTTAGAGCCTGAGGGAAAAAATGTGGCTTCATCCCCATCACCTGACATATAGTGGATTATGAATACCAGAAACCAGTCTGACATATTGGAAATTTCTTAAACAATTCTCTGGGTACACAATATATCTCTTGATAATATGACTAAGATATACACTGGATCTTCTTAATCTTATGCTATTGTTAAACACAGAGTTGCAACATAACTTCAAGAGATTTTTTGCTTTGGTTTCATATTTTCCTGTTACTTCATTTTGGTATAGCATGTCTGTGAGCAATGAACAAAAAGTTATATTTCTTATTCTACCTGTTCCTAAATAAACAGGTACTATTGTGAAATGGAAGTTCTTTTTGAGCACACACACACAGACACACATGCACATGCACTATTTCCTTTGCAGCTTAATTTTTCCTTTATTCCTATTCAGTGTCAATGTTCTGCCTCCTACTTGCCTATGATCACCACTCCAGTTGACCTTCCACATGCAGTACACTATGGTCCAGACCCATCTCTTTCCCTAGTCCAGAAAAATTTACCATTCTTGAGTTTCATTCCTTTTCATCAAATGATTACCTTTGGAAACATCTGAGAGTTCAATCCCCACAGGTCTTATCAACTGAAAAATGGCTTAATATATCACCACTTCAGAGATATTTACATTTAGGAAAACTATAGTAACTGAAATTGTAACACTTTGCTCAAAGGAATGAATTTCCTTTGATAGACTTTCTGGCACTATGGCCCACTTTTTTATAACCCTAGTACTTAACAGTGTCTGGTGCATAGTAAGTGTTTAATAAATATTTAATTGTAGATTGGTATTCCAGAAGCCCATTTTTCTCTTGATTGTGTATAAAACTGGCCTTTTCTGTAACAAAAAATGAAAACAAAATAAACAAAATTACTGTACCTTGCAATATCCAAGCTTCAAGAAGCTGAGCAATTGCTTTTTTTTCCCCCCTGACCCATTTTAGACTTGCTTTCCATATCCAATAAATAGTCAAGATTGTCAAAAGGAATGAAAGGAACTATCTCATTTATATAGTGCTTTATGGTTTTTCAAACAAATTCTAAAGTGGAACTAGCTTTTTTATATCCTATGAAAAAGATGGATTTTGATTCTAGCAGTGTTTTATAAGTCAGAAAAATAAAGCTTAGTTCTGGGGGCTGTGACAGATAGAAGCATATACATTGCACTCCCTGTTTAATTACATCAATATTCAGGTCCTCAGTGACAGTTTTGTGGAAATATTATGCCATTCAAGTTTGTATTTTTTATAGTTTTCCAGTTTGGCATTGCAAAGAACAGTTAATATAAGGAAATAATGGTGAGAAAGAAAATCAATCCAGACTCAGATTCCAGGCTTACTATGGAATGCACTAATCAGAGCTGAACATTGTTCAACACCACACTGAGACTTTAATTCAATTGTATTTATACTGACAAACATGTGGGAGGCTTAAGTAACTTGAGATTGTGAAATCAAGCCATCTGTAGTGGAAGAGGCCAATGAGGGGAAAAATGAAAGCACTGCATTTCTGGAAAGTTCCATTAAAGTGAGATTGTTTCAGAAATGCATCCACTTAATACCAGATTTAGTATTAAGTCAAACATATATCTCAGAAAATTAAAAAAAAATTCTTACATCTTTTATGTTCCCCAATATATCTTCCATTCCTCCCATATTTCCTTATAGCAAAAAATAAAAGAGGAAAAAAAATTCAGCAATATTTTTAAAAAGGTTTTTTTCCTACTGTTTTGCTAATGCATTAATACATATATATTATTTTTCTTTGAATGTATGCCAACAGTTCATTTCAAAAAAAGACACATATTACAATGTAGGGCAAATGGGATTAATTGCTCTTGTAACACTTTTAACTAATATTGATTTTTAAAAAAATTTCCTTTTTATTGTTATGGAATATTATTGTTCTATAAGAAATAATCAGCAGGATGATTTCAGAGAGGTCTGGAGAGACTTACATGAACTGATGCTAAGTGAAATGAGCAGACCAGATCATTGTACACAACAACAAGATTATATAATGAACAATTCTGATAGAAGTGGCTCTTTTCAACAATGAGATGATGCAGATCAGTTCCAATGATCTTGTGATGAAGAGAGCCATCTACACTCAGAGAGAGGACAGTGGGAACTGAGTGTGGATCATAACATAGCATCTTCACTCTTTTTGTTGTTTGCTTGCATTTTATTTTTCATTTTTTTCCTTTTAGATTTGATTTTTTTGTGCAGCAAAATAATTGTATAAATATTTATGCAAATATTGGATTTAACATATATTTTTACCATGTTTAACATATATTGGATTACTTGCCTTGTGTTCTAATTCACCCTTTTTTCCCCCACCTCCTCCCCTATGAACATTGATCAGAGCAACAATAAGATTATGTGATGATCAATTGTGATGGACATGGCTCTTTTCAACAATGAGGTGATTCAGGTCAATTCCAATAGATTTATGATAGAGCCATCAGCATCCAGAAAAAGTCTATGGGAACTGAGTGTGGATCACAACATAGTATCTTCACCTTTTTTTGTTATGGTTTGCTTGCTTGTTGCTTTCTTTCTCCTTTTTCCCCCTCTTTTCATCTGATTTTTTTCTTGTGCAGCATAATTGTGAAAATATGCATAGAAGAAATACATGTGTTTAACATATATTGGATTACTGGCTGTCTAAGGGAGGTGGTGAGGGAAAGGAGGGGAAAAATTTGGAACACAAGGTTTTGTAAGAGTCAATGTTAAAAACCATTTTTGCATGTATTTGGAAAATAAAATGCAAAAAAGAAATAGTAATAATAATACATAGTCTAGTAAAGCATCAGGCATTGACCATGCGGAAAATATAGATCTCATTTTGCATCATCTTCTGTCAAGAAATGTACTCTATGCTTCATTAGTCTTCTAAAATCATGATTAATCACTGCTTTGATTAGAATTCTAAAGTCTGTCAAATTATTTGTCACTTTGTAAGTTGGGTTTTTTTTTTCATTTCATTCTGCATCAGTTTATGGAAATCTTTTGATTTTTATCTGAATTCTTCATATCTGTCCTTTCTAATGTGATAATATTTATTCCATACCATAATTTATTCATACTTTTCCCAAAGGATAGAAATCTATTTTTTAAGAAAACCTACATTGTTTCCAGTATTTTGCTACAACAGAGTGTTGTTATAAAATTCTGATATATATGGGTCCTTTCCCTCCATCCTTGTTTTCCTTGATATAAATTAATATCACGGTTTCAAAGAATGCATACATTTTAATACCTTTTTGGGAATAGTTCCAAGTTGTTTTCCAGAATACTTGGACCAATAGACTTGGACCTTGAATTTGTAACCTTCTTTGGCCCACTCAACTTGGAATTTCTTTCTAAGGCTTCCTCCCTTCTTCCATTG
Organism: Antechinus flavipes; assembly: GCF_016432865.1. Taxonomy (NCBI): domain Eukaryota; kingdom Metazoa; phylum Chordata; class Mammalia; order Dasyuromorphia; family Dasyuridae; genus Antechinus; species Antechinus flavipes. The sequence goes on from NC_067400.1 coordinate 420,071,171, forward strand.
GTGAATTTCTCTTGGGGCCTCCATTTTAGAAAGCATTCTTTGCTGTTCAACCTTAATTCTTCTGCCTTTGCTTCTGCCTTTCCAGATTTGGACACCATTACCTTTTCATCTCTTCCTTCCTTCTTTCCTGATTTTTAGCTCTCTTATTATGTTATTTTCCTCCATTAGAATGTAAGCTGCTAAGGGGCCTGCAGGCCCCTTTTTGCTTATATTTTGTACCTTCAAACCTTAGCACCATATACAGGATCAGTCCATAGCTCCACTAATAATATATTAGTGTGTCTGTCCTTTTTTGTTGTTGTTGTTGTTGTTGTTGTTATTGTCTTTTGCCAGTCTGATGAGGGTGAGGTGGAACTTCAGAATTATTTTCAATTTCATATATTTTTCTTCATCAACAGGATGATCATGAGCCACATCTAAATCATAGCCCTTTTTACCAGTATATTTTGGTCTTGCTAGACCGTAGTATAAAATATGTATGTAGGCTAGTGTAATTTAATACAGATAAATGAATATAATATTAATTGAATTCATGGTTGGACCAAGTGAAATCCAGTAATTTTGGAGTTAGAAATGGCTCACTTGTGAGACTCTTGAAAGCTAATGCTAAGTTAAAAAGTCATTCTTTAGTAGCATAGTTTATTAATATGCATCTTTGAAATTGCTGTGAAACAGAACCTTTAAACGATTTTGCTTTAGGGCTAAATTCTAGGGTAAAAGGGAAATGCTTGAGGACTTTTGTTTTTATCTTCTTTCCCTACCTTTGTGAATACTAGAATTTTAATTTACCTTTGTTAAGGAAACAGTATTCCAACTGATTTTTCTAATCTCTAATTCCAGGTGGCTATGAAAGACTAGGGAAAAGTTTTCATTTACCTTCTGCCACAAAAATAAATTTAAAATGACAGTGAATAAAATATTTTCTTTTATTGAAAGAGTAAGATACACAACATACAGAAGCCAATGGACATAGTAGTTATTATTTGATAAACCCCAAGACCTGAGCTACTGGATTAAGAACACATTATCTGACAAAAACTATTGGGAAAATTTGTAAGGACTTTGGCAAAACAAACAAACAAACAAAAAACAAAAACAAACAAACAAAAAACTTGGCACAGATCATATCTCAGGCCATATGCTAAAGAACTCCAGATGGATAAATCAGACATTAAAGGTGACCTCATAAACAAATTAGAGAAACAAGGAAGTCATTGCCTTTCAGATCTATAAATAGAGTTCATAACTAAACAAAGGACAGATAAAATGGACAATTTTGATTATGTAAAATTAAAGATTTTTGCATAAGTTATAATTCTCTTTCTTGACCAATTCTGAACTTTGAAATCATGCTTCCAGGGCCATGGTATCCCTGATTTCCCCTCAGTGCTTGGAGTTTCCTTGTCTTGGTACTACCAACTCCCTCTGAGGGTAACTCAATCAAGAATACTATCTCTCTGCAAGTTCTGTCTCCTTTCCCACTGATGTGTTCTTTCTGAGCCCTCCATTTTGGTGAGTGGCCCTTGCTAGCCATCCTCTATTCCCTTTTTGTCTCTGCTTCTGACTTTCTGGACTTGGACACCATTACTATTTTCCCTCTCCTTTTAGATTTTTAGCTCCCTTGTTGTGTGTTATTTTCCTCTGGTAGGCTAAAGGGTTTACAGGAATTTTCTATTTGCTTGTATTAGTGTGTGGCTCAGAATGGGGTCACCATTTTTTGAAAAAGGCTGCAGAGATTGCTAGGAGCAAAGCAAAAGTTTATTGTACATTCTCATGAGAATCAGGCATTCCACCCATTGAGCAAGCAATCGAAGGGAGGAGGTATATTTTAGGACAGATTTTTCACTTTAAATAGTCCCTAACGCAAATATCCCTCCCACACTGATCCTCATCCTCATTGGCTGAGAATCTCACATTCTAAACATGGAAACTACCAAAGAAATTGAACTTGGCCAATAAGTACATAGATGCCCATATTTGATTGAAGTAGGGAGAAAATGATGTCATAGGAGGATAGTAGGAAGGGGATTTAGGTATGCCTTTGAGTCAATGCTCAATCAAAGTCCTTCAGGCCTACTCCAACTCTGAAGTAGATGAAGCCTTACTTGATTTTCATAACTGTCCTGAGAGATCTCACCTCATCTCGTTCATTAGTATTTCAATACCTTAATATCATGCAGGAAGCTAGGTGGCATAGTGGATGGAGTGCCACGCCACCTGGAATCAGGAAGACTCATGTTCATGAATGCAAATCCAAACTCAAATATTTACTAGTTGCATGACCTTGAGCAAGTCACTTATGAATTGGAGAAAGAAACGGCAAACCATTATAGTATCCTTGCCAAGAAAATCATCTCTAAATCAGGTCATGAAGACTGAACATGATGATTAAAAAACAATTAAACAACTAGACAGCATCATGCACACTGGAAGTACTTAATAAATATTTCTTTTCTTCCTAAAATGAGAAGGGAAATGAAAAACAGGAAAAAAAAGTTGCAGTGTTTTTGCCAACAAGGGTCTATTTTCAAAGATATTTAAAGAACAGAATCAAATTTGTAAGATTAAGAGCCATTCAGATTATAAATAAATTAGAAGGACATAGGATAGTTTACCTCTCAGACCTGTGGAGGAGAAGGAATTTGTGACCAAAGAAGAAGTAGGGATCATTATTGATCACAAAATAGAAAATTTTGATTATATCAAATTAAAAAGCTTTTGTACGAAAAATTAATGCAGATAAGATTAGAAGGGAAGCAATAAACTGGGAAAACATTTTTACAGTCAAAGATTCTGATAAAGGCTTCATTTCCAAAATATATGGAAAATTGACTCTAATTTATAAGAAATTAAGCCACTCTCTAATTGATAAATGCTCAAAGGATATGAACAGACAATTTTCAAATAAAGAAATTGAAACCATTTCTAGGCATATGAAAAGATGCTCCGAGTCATTATTAATCAGAGAAATACAAATTAAGACAACTACACACACCTCTCAGATAGTCTAGGATGACAGGAAAAGATAATGACGAATGTTGGAGGGGATGTGGGAAAACTAGGACACTGATACATTGTTGGTGGAATTGTGAATGCATCCAACCATTCTGGAGAGCAATTTGGAATTATGCTTAAAAAATTATCAAGCTGTGCGTACCCTTTGATCCAGCAGTGTTTCTACTGGGCTTATATCCCAAAGAGATACTAAAGAAGGGAAAGGGACCTGTATGTACCAAAATGTTTGTGGCAGCCCTGTTTGTAGTGGCTAGAAACTGGAAATTGAGTGGATGCCCGTCAGTTGAAAAATGGCTGAATAAGTTGTGGTATATGAATATTATGGAATATTATTGTTCTGTAAGAAATGACCAACAGGATGAATACAGAGAGGCTTAGAGAAACATATATGAACTGATGCTAAGTGAAATGAGCAGGACCAGGAGATCATTATATACTTCAACAACAATACTGTATGATGATCAATTCTGATGGACATGGCCATCTCCAGCAATGAGATGAACCAAATCAGTTCCATTTGTTCAAAAATGAAGAGAATCAGCTATACCCAGTGAAAGAAATCTGGGAAATGAGTGTGAAGCACAACATAGCATTTCTACTCCTTCGGTTTTTATCCGATTTCCTTCTCAGGTTATTTTTACTTTATTTCTAAGTTCGATTTTTCTTGTGCAGCAAAATAACTGTATGTATATGTGTGTGTGTGTGTGTGTATACACACACACACACACACACACATATATTGTATTTAACATATACATCAACATATTTAACATGTATTAGTCTATCTGCCATCTAGGGTAGGGGGTGGGGAGGAGGGAAAAGTTAGAACAGCAAGGGTCAGTGCTGAAAAATTACCCATGCATATGTCTTGTAAATAAAAATCTATTAAAAAAAAAAAGATTAAGAGCCATTCTTCAATTGCTAAATAGCCAAGGATAGGAATAAGCAGTTTTCAGAGGAAAAAAATCCAAACTATCATATGAAGTAATTCTCAAAACGCCAGTAATTAAAGAATGCAAATTAAAGCAAATCTGAGGCTTTATCTCACGTCCATCAGATTGGCAAAGCTAACAAAAAGGAAACAACAAATGTTAGAGGTGATGTGGGAAAATGGGAATATTAAGGCAGTGTTGGTAAATATGAGAATTGGTTCGGCTGTTCAGGAATGCAATTTGGAACTTCAACGAAAAGTTACTAAACTGGGGAGCTAGATGGCATGGTGGATAAAGCACCAGCCCTGAAGTCAAGAGGACCTGAGTTCAAATTTGACCTCAGACACTTACTTCCTAGCTGTGTGACCCTGGGCAAGTCACTTAACCTTAATTGCCTCAGGAGGAAAAATAAGAAACTATGCAAAGCTTTGACCTTCCTACTAGGTGTATATCCCAGAGATACTAGATAGAAGAAAGAACCCATATATGTAAAAATATTTATGGCAGCTATTTTTGTGGTAGCAAAGAACTGGAACTAAGGGGATATCTATCAGTTGGGGAATGGCTGAACAAATCATCATTGAGTTTGAGAAAGGGAACCCAAAAGTTTGGAGTCACAGACTGCTATGGTGAGGTATCTCAAAAGAATTTGCAAGCTTAATATATTTAACATGTATTGGTTATCCTGCCATCTAGGGGAGGGGGTGGGGGGAAGGAGGGGAAAAATTGGAACAAAAGGTTTGGCAATTGTCAATGCTGTAAAATTACCCATGCATATAACTTGTAAATACAAAGCTATTAAAATAAAAAAAAAAAAAAAAGAATTTGCAAGCTTGAAATCATCTCCTTAGCCAAGGGGCAAAGCTTTATTGCAATTGTAATGTCATTACAATTCCCTTCTAAGGGAATTCAGCAGAGAAATAGAAGCAAGGAGAGACATTTATCCAGCTTCAATCATAGATATGCTAATTCAATAGCTCCTAGGTAGGAAGGAATTTGGCACTCATTGACCAGATTATTACTGACCAGATTATTAGTCAGCAATGAATTGAGGAGTGGTCTCCAGAATTTGGTTATCACTTACCAACAAATTATCTGTCTGAGAGTCAGCAATGAATTGAGGAGTGGTCTCTGGAATCAGTCAGATTGTCAGAACAATAGCATTCCTAGGTTGGATGTGTGTGTGGGGGGCAAAGTTAGAGCACTTTGGAATCAGATAAATTGCCAGAACAGAAGCCCTCCTAAAATCAAGGGATCACAAAATCATATTACATCATGATGATGATGTGGGTGTGGTCCCTTTAAGAACTGGTTTATTCCTTTCCCAACCCTTCCTAGTTGATGCATCATCAATCCAGGACCTCTTTGAATTCCAATAGAAGATCCAGGGGTTGTCCCAAGCCCCACCTGGATCTGAGCCAACTTGGGACTCCACCCACAGGCCCCTCTAGTTGAATCTCTCATTATAAAAAAGTTAAGCTGGAATCCTCTCTTTGCAGAGGTTCCAAACATGCCAGCCTTATGCCTGGCATGCCAGGACCCTCTGTCCACTGGAATCCTGTTTCCGGTGCCTTTCTTATCTCTTTATCCTTACCTATTTCCTTAACCTTACTTCCAAAACACATAATAAACCTCTTTTATCAATCTAGCTTTTCAGGCCTGTAATTCCTATACAGGGGACTCTTTGAGCTGCTTCTAGACTTCATTTAACTCCGTATCCTTGCACCAAATCCAAAGAGGTTGCAGGGGAAAGCTATTTGATTCCCTGTACCCCAAACCTGCCACTAGATCTTAATTAAACCCTAATTTCATTTAGGTACCCCATATCTAGACCTCATCAATATATGTGAATGTAATAGAATACTACTTTACTATGAGAACTGATGAAGGGGATAGTTATAGAGAAACCTGGAAAGATCTGTATAATTTGATACAAAGTGAAATAAGCGTTCGGGAGAACAGTTAATATAATAAAACCAACACTAAAAACCTAACAACTTTTTGAAAGTCTTCAGGCTCTGATCAGTGCAATGACCATTCATAATTCCAGTAGATTGATAACAAAGCATGTTATATCTACTTCTTGACAGAAAAAGTAATAAACAGTCAAAAGAAGAATCAGTTTAAAGTGTAAACTAATCTGAATGATCTTGTGGGAGTATATGGTAGAAAACTAAGTTGCCTCATAAAAGTAAAAAGCAGAAAAGGGCATAAGTTTGCACAAAGTTTGGCAAGAGACCTAAATTAGACAAAAAATGAAATTTAATGTAATCCAAAACTAATCTCTTCCAGTTAAAATTTGTCAGATAATTTATTAATATATATCTGCTTGGATAAGGCTTCAGATAGTCAGAGGTGACTCTAATAGTCAAAGTATCTTTTCTGACCCAAGTAACTTCCAACTTACATTTCATAATGATCATGAAACAAAAACTGAAATTGCATAATAAGGTTTAATCTTAGTTTTTGTTGCTTGTTTGTTTTGGATAGAGGGCTTGAGCTTGTCAGAAAAACTTATGTTTAAACCCTGCTACGGACACTTCATAGCTAATTCCTCGACCTTAAGCAAGTCACTTAACTTTCATCTGCCTGTTTCCTAATCTGCAAAAAAAAGCTCCTGCTTTGCAATGTTGTTAGGAGACTAAAATAAGGTTTATATAAAATGTTTAGCAAATACAAATCAAATCTAATAAGTCGTCTTTATTTCTTCCTTCATGCCTTTTAAAAAAAATAATAGTAGCTTTTTTTTTAATACATGCAAAAATAGTCTTCAACACTCGTTTTTGCAAAATTTGGTGTTCTGAATTTTTTCTCCCTCCATCTCTTCCTTCTTCCCTCCTCAAGATAGCAAGAAATCTTCAAGGTGGAGTCAAGAAAGCAGAGTAGACAGAACTTTGCCTGAACTTTCTGACTTTCCTCAGAATCAGCACTAGATCAAGATTTTAAACAGATTTTGGATTGACAGAACCCACAAATATTTGGACTGTAACAAATTTCCAGCAGAAGATATTTTGGAAGGACTTCAAGAAAGATCTGTCTCAATTGGGCAGGAGTGGGAGGGGGGGGGGTGGCGAGGAGAGAAAGAGAGGTGAGATGCAGCTCAGAACAGAGAGGCCCCAAACAGGAAATATAGTGGGAGGCTCTTAGCCAAAATACAGCAGCTTTGACTACTCTGTCCTGGTTCAGAAGACTTTTTTTTTTTTTTAAACTTGTTTCACATGTTGTCTTAGACATGATGATTTGGGCTGTCCCCAATTACAAAGTTCAGATTTGTAGGTTATGTAAATTTTTTTTTATTGAATCACATTATACTTAAATCTTATTATTTGTTTTTATATCACCTTCATTTTCAAATGTGTGATGAGAACTGGGGATTTACAGCAGGAAAAGATGTGGGGAGAAATGACTGCCATAGAGTATTCAAGTATTTGATAGGTATATAATTCAAATATTTGATACTATATAAAAATCATTTCTCCCTAAGTTTTCTTCTCCAGGTCTACATCTCAGTTCCTTACAACAAATCAACATAAAGCAAGATGTGGAATTTATCAGTCTACCTAATATTTCTTTGTAAAATATAGAAAGTCTGAAGGGATATGACATAGGATAGATATATTTTAACAAAGGGAGAAATAAGTCAAATCTTTGGATGACTTGAGATGAAAGCACAAGGCACAGAAAAAGAGAAGACCAGATGGGACAATTTAGTGGAGCCGCTAATCTTAAAGTGCTATATAAGTGCTAGCTATTTGTTGTTTGTTTTTGCTTTTGTTTTTCTTGCCAAAGTACTAATCCTAATGATTCCTCTTTTTTTTCTTTCTTTGGCAATCAGGGTTAAGTGACTTAACTCGAGTTACACAGCTGTGTCTTCCTGACTCTACGTCTACTGCTCTATCCCCTGCATCAACTAACTGTTCCAGTGTTACTCTTTCAATCTAGTCCATGATAAAGAAAGGGATATTTCTCTTAAATGGATTAAACAAAAAGACATCCTTTGCTGCATTTAATAGTTAATTATCCAGTCCTCCTATATATTCTCTCTTCTTTGGGTTGTCATGATAGTAGTTTTTTTCCTTGTTCTCTTAAAAAAAAAAAAAAACCAAAAAACTTTTTATTTTCTAAGCATATACATAGTTTTCAACATTCACCCTTGCAAAACATTGTGTTCCAAATTTTTTCTTCCTCCCTTCTCCCCACCTCTTTATTGAGATAGCAAGTAATCCAATATATGTTAAACATGCACAATTCTTCTATAAATATTTCCACAATTATCATGCTGCACAAGAAAAATCAGATCACAAAGGAAAAAAAAAGAGAAAGAAAACAAAATGCAAGCAAACAACAACAAAAGTGAAAATACTATGTTGTGAATTACATTCAGTCTCTATAATCTTTTCTCTGTGTGCAGATGGCTCTCTCCATCACAAGATCATGGGAACTGGCTTGAATCACCTTGCTTTTGAAAAGAGCCATGTCCATCAGAATTGATCATCACATAATTTTGTTGTTGCTATGTACAATGTTCTTTGGTTCTACTCACTTCACTTTGCATGTCATGTAACTCTCCAGACCTTTCTGACATCATCCCGCTGATTATTTCTTATAGAACAATTATATTCCATAACATTCATGTATCATAACTTATTCAGCCGCTCTCCAACTGATGGGCATCCATTCACCATCCAGTTTCTTGTCACTTTAAAAAGGGCTGCTAAAAATATTTTTGCACATGTGGGCCCTTTTCTCTTTTTTATAATCTCTTTGGGATACAGGCCCAATAGAGATACTGCTTTTCCTTGTTTTCTTAGTTGTTTGATTGCTCCTCAGTGTTTTAAAAACACGTTTAACTAAATAACTTATTTTTAATGCATATTGCTTTATGAATCATGTTGGGAGAAAAAAATCAGAGCAAAAGGGAAAAACCATAGGAAAGAAAAAAAAAAACAGAAAAAGAGAAATGAACATAGTATGTGTTGATTTACATTCAATTTCCATAGCTCTTTTTCTAGATGCATATGGTATTTTCTGTCCCAAATCTGTTGCAATTACTTTGGATCACTGAACTAACTACTGAGAAGAATCAAGTCTTTCATTGCTGATCATCGCACATTCTTGCTGTTACTGTGTACAATGCATTCCTGGTTCTGTTTGTTTTGTTCAGCATCAGTTCATGTAAATCTTTCCAGGCCTTTCTAAATTCAGCTTGGTTCATTACTTTTTATAGAACAATAATATTCCATTACCTTCATATACCACAGCTTATTCAGTCATTCCCCAATTGATGGGCATCTACTTATTTTCCAATTCTTTGTTACCCCAAAGAGCTGCTAAAAACGTTTTTTGCACATGTGGGTCCTTTCCTTTCCTTTATGATTTCCTCCTATGATTTGCTTGTACTTCTTTCTTAATCTTGTTTCTGTTGCTTTAGTTTGTGCAAAAACTTTTTAACTTTATGATTCCAGTAGTAGCACTGCTGGGTCAGAGAATATGCACAGTTTTATGGCCCTTTGGGTATAGTTCTGGATTGCTCTCCAGAATGGTTGGATTATTTCACAATTCCACCAACAACGCATTAGTGTCTAAGTTTTCCCACATCCCCTCAAACATTTATCATCATCTTTTCCTATAATTTTAGCCAATCTGAGAGATGTGAGGTGGTCTCAGAGTTGTTTTAATGTGCATAATGATTTGGAGCATTTTTTAATGATCATAGATGGCTTTAATTTCATCATCTGAAAACTGTTCATATCCTTTGATCACTTATCAGTTGGGGAATGACTTGTATTCTTATAAATTTGACAAGTTCTTTATATATTTCAGAAATGAGATCGTTACACGGCTCTCTTCAACAATGAGATGATTCAAACCAGTTCCACTTTGTTTAGTGATGAAGAGAGTCATCTATACCTAGAGAGAGGACCATGGGAATTGAGTGTGGACTATAACATAGCATTCTCACTCTGTTTTTGTTTGCTTGCATTTTGCTTTCTTTTGCAGTTTTTTTTCTTCCTTCTTGATCTGATTTTTCTTGTGCAGCAAGATAACTGCATAAATATGTATAAGTATATTGGACTTAATATTTATTTTAACATATTTGATGTATTGGACTGCGTGCCATCTAGGGGAGGAAATAGGAGAAAAGAGGGGAAAATTTGGAACAGAAAGTTTTGCAAGGGTCAGTGTTGAAAAATTACCCATGCATATATTCTGTAAATAAAAAGCTTTAATTTAAAAAAAAAAAAAAAAAAGGAAAAGAAAAGAAAAGAAATGAGACTGTTACCAGAAACACTGGCTGTAAAGATTTTTTCCCAGCTTTGTACTTCCTTCTTTTTTTTTTTTCTTAATTATTATTATTATAGCTTTTTATTTACAAGATATATGGATTGGTAATTTTTCAGCATTGACAATTGCAAAACCTTTTGTTCCAACTTTTCCCTACCTTCCCCCCACCCCTTCCTCCAGATGTCAGGTTGACCAATACATGTTAGATATGTTAAAGTATAAAATAAATACAATATATTTATACATGTCCAAACAGTTGTTTTGCTTGTACTTCTTTCTTAATCTTGTTTCTGTTGCTTTAGTTTGTGCAAAAACTTTTTAACTTAATGTAATCAAAGTTGTCCATTTGCCTTTCTTAATGTTCTTAGTTCTTCTTTGGTTATAAATTTCTCCCTTCTCTAAAGATCTGAAAAATAAATTATTTCTTATTCTCCTAATTTGTTTAATGGTATCATTCTTTATGATCAAATCATGTACCCATTTTGATCTTATTTTGGTATGGAGTGTGAGACGTAAGTCTATGCTGAGTTTCTGACATCTTATTTTCCAATTTTCCCAGCAATTTTTGTTAAATAGCGAGTACCTATTACAAAAGCTGGAGTTTGAGGTTTTACCAAATACTAGATTACTATAGGCTACTCGGTGTTTATTAAACCATCATCTATATGACACCTCCTAACTATAGGTGTATTCTAAGGCTTTCTTATGGGCCCTCTCTTCTTTCTTTACACTTTCACTCCATGACTTCATTAGCTCTCATGAGTCAAATCATCATCTCTATGCATATAACTTCCACATCTATGTACCAGTTCTATTTACTCTTCTGAACTAGTCTACGATTACTAAATAAAACTCTTCATTATCTGACTTCCCGCCTACCTTTCTGGTCTTATATTTTCATCCCCTCCACATACTACAGTACCCAGCCTAATTAATGTTTCTTGCACATAACATTCCATATTAATGTACATGTCTAAGCTTATATTCAGTTGGCCCTACACACTGACAGAGAAGACAGTGCATAGATGGTGATTTGAAAGAAGCCAGAACAGAACTGGGACATACTTCAGAGAAGATGACTGCTTAAAATGTACATTTCTTGAGTCTGGCACCTTAGACTAACATATAAGCCTTCCCTGAAACTTCAAATTCTTGTTGTGAGGATCAAATAAAATGGTAATTGTCAAGAATTTAGCATAGTATCTGGCACTCATGTTTTTCTTTATAATTCCCTAAATGTTACCTGAAAGAAGCAGTAAGGAGAGTTGTTTTTCTTTATAATTCCCTAAATGTTACCTGAAAGAAGCAGTAAGGAGAGTTATCTTCTATCCCTTTCCTATTAGTTTATTGGTTTCATCGTATCTAGGCCATCTAGTCCAACCCTTCTCTATTTAAATAAGAAACTCTTCTATAGCAGGCTGGAAAATGGTTTCCCATACTGCTGAGTTGTGCTCCCTGTAATTTCAACCCTTTTTTTTTTTTTTTTTTTGCCCTCAGTCAAAAACTGACAAGGTCAAAGCCCAATTGGGACATCTGGTCATCTTCATCAAATGCCCTGCATCACCACTGCCCCTCCTTGCTTTTCTTTCCCCTGAAAAATAATATTCATGTTATTCATGAAAGCTTTGGCACTGCAGCTAGGAAGGACTCTGCCAAAAAATAAAAAATAAAAAAGACAACTATCCACAAAAACTATGGATCCTTCCCCAAATTACCAACTGACATCATTTTAAAAAACATATAAAATTTTATTAAAGCCATTTAACAACCTTTAGATCATCAAAGACAATTACTATATAAATACAACACCAAAGACAACATTTTCATTAAACAGATTGGCTAAGTGGAAAGGGACTCTTTAATAGATTTGCACATAAGCTTCTTCAATCAACAGAATTTATAATAGCCACATCAGTTTATGATAATATTCATTAGAATGTGGTTTTCTTTATACCATTACTGCACAGATAGCTATACATACATACATACATATACATACGTGCATACATATATATGTGTATCACAGTATCATAGATTTAGAGCCTGAAGAGACATCAGAAGCCATCTATACTCCAATACTCTCATTCTGTAGAAGAGGAAATAAAGGATAAAGATAAAATGATTTACCTAAAAATCACACTGGTATTGTTAGTGTCACGGGTTGGATTTGAACTCAGGATTTCTGTTTTCTGTCCATACCCAGCGCTATTTTTATTCTATAGACAAGTAAAGTAACAATTTATTTTAGCATCAGCTTACCCCAAATCTACTCAAGTTTTACAATTTTAGGACAGAACATGTATGTAAAAAGTACTCAGCTTACATATAAAGAACCTACACTTTGGTGTAAAGAAGTCAAGAAAGATATGTCTTCTGAAAGGTGAGGAAATGATCATTAAATGGCTTCTTAATGGTCTTTTTCAGCTCAACAACATTTCTTTAGATTACAAATTTAACCTTTTTCAAAACGAAAAGTCCACACAAAATCTTCTAAAAACACTTTGCAAAACAAACAAACATGACTGAAGGAAAGACTTAACTGTGAGGTCCTTGAAAGCAAACACTGGGTTTTTGGGAGGAAGTTTTAGTCCTTCTTTATATCCCCAGCATTAAGCACAGTGCATGATATACAGTGGGTGCTTAGTAAGTAAATACTTGTTCACTTGATTTGATTTCAACAAAGACTTTGAGGCTCGTAGTACAAAGTTATGCTTCTCTGAAACAATCTTGGAAAAAAGGAGTTGTCAGTTAATGTTCTGTTCTTGAATATGATTTGAGGTGTCCCAAACTCTAGTCTTTTTTCCCCCTGGTATCTGGCACTTGTCTTTCTCTTTGGAATATTCTTACTCAGTTCCCTTGTTGTACTTTTTGTTTATAAAATGATTGAATTAGTCTGTACTTAGATACAGTTTGTATTTAATTGTATTTGGGATAGCACCAAGCAAACAGCAGACACATCACTGCTTCATTATAATCTTAATCTTGACCTATTGCTACCAACAAAAGTATATTTGCTCTGAATTCCTCAGAAGCATTATATTAAATGTTGTTATTTATCAAGCTTTGGGAAGAATGCTTTCTTCAATTAGCAGATACAGGAAAATACAACAATTCAATAATATGCATAAATTTTTATCTCATTAAGTAAGATTTATGAGATAAAAATTTATGCATATTATTATAAGTAAGTAAGTAAGATTTACACAGGAAACAATCACTCATACTATTTCAGAGTGTTACATATTACAATAATAGGGCCAGAAAGATTTTTTTCCACTCTATTCTTCTTGTTCCTAATTTCAAAACATCCGAGATAATTACTTCCTTTTCTATTAAGGACGTCACTTTTTTTTTTTTGTTTTGATAATGGGAATTGGCTCTATTTTATTTTAACCTTCCAGTTCTATTGCCTACTCCACTAAGCAGGGAGTATTTGACATCTGTCTTTCTTTAGCTCTAAAGATGTTTGTAGATTTGGTTTTTATTTTTAAATTTCTAAAGGCAGAATATAAAGGCAAGACTGATGTCCCTCATCATATGGGAGTAGGCTAAATCTGGACAAGAAGACTGTTAAAGATATTCATTTAAATGACCAAAGAGTTCACTCTAATATTAAAACCTTCCTGCACTTGAATATGTTTATGATTCTTTGGACTACTTCCTTCCCTTTTGTATTTGCCAGAATTAAATTTAAATGTCTTTGAAGATGAAGTAAGGAAATGTGTTGAACATGTGGATGGCAAGCAATTGGATCTCTGAAACAGGAACCACACAAAAATCCTCCCTTTGCTTAGGCTACCTTTTATTCCACATCTTGAACAAAGGGGAGTCTTTAGTAATCTCCAAGGACCCTGATTCATATCTGTTATGACAGAGAAGGATGAATGCTCCATTATCTTAAACTAGAAATTTGGCAGAAGGCTCATTCTCTCCAGCTATTAAGAAACTTACCAAGATCAGTAGATACTTCCTGGACTTTCATATTCAACATCTGAAGTAAAAAGAACTGCTATTACGAAGGGCATATCCAATCAGCTGCATCAGTGTGAAGCAGTAGTTTACAAAAGGATTCTGACAAAATGAGGGCAGAGGATGATCCACCAAATGTGGGGAGAGCCCAGGTCCAATCATCCCATCTGTGACAGTAAAATTTTATGGTATCTTCAATCAAGATTAAATTTGGTTGTCTGATCAGAAATGAAGAGACCCTATTTCTCCAAATCCAGATTTATAACAAAACTTTTCAGATCAGTCTATGATACAAATAACCAGCACCCTGTGGGAAACAACACTACAAAGAGTGTATAAAGGAACTAGCACCTCATCTTGATATGTATACAAATACAGCTCCTATAACACATATGTAAATTTTTTTTAAAAAAAATCCTGATTAACAGGTATTTTTGGCTCAAAAATAAGTCTTTACCCATAACTATAGAGCTCCCCCACCTCAGGGCACAGAGGTTAAAAGAGGTATTCTCTATCTTTTCTATATTTTGCTTATTCCTGGGAGAAGGGAAAAGAGGGCAGGGAGCAGATGGGCATTTGGGGCACATAGTTTCTATCATTGAGAGCTTTGTTATGTTTTCTGTACAAGCTCTTTTCATAAAAGTATTAGGGACTTAACCTGCATCTGACTGCTGGGTTCTTCCTGCTCTGTTTCCCAGGTTATGCCTCTTTTGGGTTCCACTGGGGAAACATAGTGGTATAAGAGATGTTGGAATGGCAAGTGGCATGTATGAGAGCACAGAGGTGTACAGCATTTCTTTCTGCTACAGACATTCTTTCCACTAGTTGCCATCAAGGAAAGAATAAAAACTGGGCTCACAACTCAAGAAAGTCAGCTGGAACTTTAGCCTTAGTCTGAGCTTAACCATAGCTCAGTGCTTTGTCAAAAGTTTCAGGAGCTACAACTCAAAGACTAAAGTTGTTCTCCATTCCCTTCCTCCTCATCACCATTATCATTATCACCATTATTATCACAATCTTTTTCTTCTTCTTGTCCCCCCCATTTTTTTTAACAACTGCTCATGTTTTCATCTTCTTCCACAGCATCACATACCATCTGGTAAACATAACAGCTGAAGACTCTGTTGGGTTTTTGTTCTATGTGCAAAACTAAGTCTCTGTCGAAGTAAACTTCATGGCTGTATGTCTGTAATTGAGAAAATAACCATGAATGGAAACTTCATTTGACATACCCCTATTTTTAAAAAAAAAAAACCACATAAAATCTTTCCATTAAAATCTCAACAGAAGAGACCAATGATCAGAATATCAAATGCAATTATGTATCAAACACTTTGATCCAGCAAATATTTATATAAGCATTCATTACCTATTATATATGGTAATCCCTTCTACATCCTGGGGATTAGGGGTACAGCACCCCTTTGATCTGGAAAATTCACATAAAATATTTTGACCCTCTCTTCATACTAGAAAAGTCTGGATTATTATGATATTAAAAATAAAGTATGTTGATATTTTATAATATTATACATATATTCTATGCATTTTTTAATTTCTTTTTTTTTTTTCCCACTGAGGCAATTGGCATTATAAGTGACTTGCTCAGGGTCAAACAGCTAAGAAGTATTGTATCTGATATGAACTCAGGTCCTCTTGATTTCAGAACCAGGGCTCTATCCATTATGCCATCTAGTTGTCCTCCATTTCTGAATTTCTAAACTTTTTCGGTGTCAATTGCTAACTTCTGCATATCATCTGTAGCTTCTGCAAAATTCCTATTTAATTTCTTTTGTGAACCTGAAATATATCAAGACTGCAATGAGGAAAGTCGTGATGTGGTAGGGATAAATGTGGTAGGGCTAGTTTACAAAGTCCCTCATATGAATTATCCTGCTTGGTTCTTAGAATAACCTTATAAGGTAAACACAAGGAAGGTATTATTTCCATTTCAGAGATGAAGAAATTCAGACTCCAAGTTGTTTAAATGACTCACTTGGGATCACGTAGCCACTAAGTGGTGATGGCAGGACTTAAATTCAGAACTTCTGACTTATATGAAATATTATTTTTGTTATAAGCTGCTATTCAATATGTTCTTAGTAGCTATCAAGACACAGGGGAAAGGACATTGTTTTCAACCTTCACAGAAGCAGAGATTACCACCACAGGAAAGCCATCAAATAAAACAGAGATGATCAAAGTCCCTGCCTCAAGATGCTACTGTTTGAAAGAAACCAAACAGAATAGAGAGCAGAGAAAAAGACAGGTGATAATGTGAGGGACTAGAAAATCATACGTTAAGTGAGGGGAAAAAATACAACTCTCCTTTTAGGAGCGAGTCCCCTGCTGAGGAAAAAGTACTCATTATATTCTTCCTGCAGGATTTTGGATCCTGTTCATGCTTTCATTAGTAGTTGTAGAGAATCTGGTTAGAATGCAGCACAATGCCAGACACACCCTGCCATAAATGTCAGATTAGAGAGAGGTTCTGAGGCTTGGCTTTAGTGGTCTTTACTCACCACATCCCATGACTCCACTAATGGAATGCTCTTGAGTAATGTCCCATGTTCATTACAGTGGAAATCCAGGTGAGCTTTTCCCTCAGTGTCCAGCTGAGTAACTGCCACCACAGAGAGCAAATCCAATTCATCTTCATAGTCTACAATTTTGAAAGTCTTGATGACAGAAAGGGGATGGATGATGTGGAAGGGAGAAAAGTAACTCTGGTTATTTAGTTATAATCTCTGTGTTCATGCTTAATGTATTTTGTTTCTTCTGAAAAAATGAGGAAGAACAAGCAGAAGGGAGAGAGGTAGGGTATTCTGGCATGTCTATTCCTGTATCAAGAAACATATCACAGCCACAAGATCGTTAATAGTTAAGTACCATCCTGTAAAGGTCCTGAGGATCTCAGATGCTACTATTCCCTGTGCATTTCAGTGGAAAAATTATGGTTTAGAGGAGGTAAGCATGAGCAAACTAGGAAAGGTTGGAAAGAGTAATTGATATATACCCCAATATTTTGGCAATGGTGTCTGGTTGTTATCCCCATCTTGTCTGTTCTATTATGACTAATTAATTACAAATTGGATTAAGTATACACTGAGGTCAATTCTCTATGGAGTTTTATTAGACAGATGAAAATGATGTACTAATATCTATGGATCACTGTGCAGGGTCTTGTAATTATGTGAAAGTCTTAAATATTCACTATGGGCATGGCTTAACAGTGTACCTACCCACACTCCTTTACAATAATAGCAGAAAATATTAATATGTTACAACCAAACCTCATTTTAATACTATCTAAACTCTACTGCAACATGAAGGTGGCTATCCCTTCATTTTCCCTAGCAAGCTCTCTTTGCCTAGTAATTGATAAAGGATGACAAATTTGGTGGTCATAAAGCTACTCATTTCATTTTTTTTAGCAGCTCTGTTAGAAAGTTGTATCATATAGTGAGCCACAATACAAGTATATATATTTTATAAAACATAACACACACACATTTTCCTCCATTCACGGTCTTGCTTATGTTAGACCAAATATAATCAATTCCCCTGTCAAAAAGACAGCTCTTTGAATATTTAAAGCCAGGTAAATTTCCTTTTTCTCTCACTTTCACTATGTAAAAACAACCCTAGTTCCATCAAATGTTTCTTGTATAGTATAGTTCCTAAATTCTTCACTATTCTAATAACCCTCTTCTGTAGTAATTCCAATTTATCAATTTCCCTCAAAATAAGATGTCTAGAACTGAACACAATGCTTCAAATTTGGTCTGAGCAATGTAGAATACGTAGGATAATCGTTGCTTTGATAATATACTCTACTATTAATGTAATTTAAAAGCACATTAGTTTTTTTGGCAGTTGTTTGACAATGTTGACTAATACTGAGTTTGAAGTCAACTAAAACCCCTTAAAATCAACTAAAATTCCTTTCAGATGAATCAAATTAGGTTTCTCTTTGGGCAATTGATTTTAGAATCTAAATGTCAGAATTTAAATTTGCTAAATTCAATTTCTTCTTGATCATTTTGAACCATTCTTCTGGTCTGAGATATTTCTTGACTTTTCACTTATTTCAAATGGATTTATGCAAAATCCTTTAGAATGCTTTATCACCTGACAATAGACTTGAAAAGAAATATGGACATTTCTACAAAGAAAAACAAACAAACAAAAAAACTATCTTCCAATCAATACTCAACAACTTAGGCCAGAGACTACACTGACCTAAAATATTGGAAATACTGTTGCTATTATTGTGTTTATAACAAGAAAACAGTTAGACAAACTCTACTAAATCATCAGTTTTCAATTTATATCTTTCCTTATTTTTCCAGGATTTTTACAGATTTTCACCGGTGTGGCAGGGAAAATATTTCCTAGTATCCCCAGTCTTTTTTTCCTTTAAAGGTATTAAAGTTGTTCTTGAGGCTTATTGGACCAAAGGACTAAAGCTTGGCTTGTTGATGTGCTTCTTGGTCACATTAAAGCACCACTACTACCAATTAAAAAAAGCACAGGAAACACAGAGAAAGAGAAATTGTACTTAACTGAGTCAATGCAGTCTTTTCCACAAAATATATTTTCTTTGCTCTGAATGTCCTTCCTCAATAACTAAAACTCAATAACTAACTATTAGATTATAAGTATCTAATTTAATTCCAATACTGAACCCAAGATATCAGCCTGACCTGGTCAGCCCTGGGTTATTATACCAGGGACATGCATATATTTATAAAATAAATATATTATGACAAATTGATTCTATTCATCACCTGTGGTTAAATTCCTACCTCTTGTTCTGGGTCATCATCCAAGAGATTAAAACGTTTTTTCACCACTCGTCCAGAAGCTGTAACAGTTAATAAGCTTTTGGTCTAAGATTTCAGAGAAAGAAACAGATATGAAAGACTTTAGCACATGCACAGAATAAATACGTCAATCTGCATTTAGAAAAACGAACTCATACCTCCATACTGTATTCAACAATGTCTTTAATCAACAAAATAACAGAATTCAGATTTTTTCCCACTAATATATTTAATATAAAAAATTAATAATCCAAGAGTTTACAAATGTTTTTCTTTTTTGCAATCCACTATTACAAAGTTTATTGCCAGAAAGGGAACAAGAAATATAAGAAAAAGAATCATACAATAAGTTCCTCACTGATCTTTTTTTTCTTATGCATTAGTATGTTAACAGTAGTTCTCAAAATTTCTGGTCCTCAGGACTACTTTATAAACTCTTAAAATCACTGAAGATCCCACAAAGAACTTTTGTTAGACATGTTATATCTATCAATATTTACTAAATATTTACAATTGTTAGAAATGGAAATGTCTTATTATTACTATTACAAAAACAATTTTGACCTTACAGATCCCCTAAAAAGACCTCAGATTGGGAACCCAAGGTCTCTAGCCACAGATAAAGTGTATGCACTTTTAGGAATTTTGTTCCCCAAAACACCACTTAAATAAGGAAAAGGGCTCCTGAGGCTAGACCTAACTATGTGGCTCTTGAGAATCTCTAAATCTAAGGTAACCCAAGAATAAAAATAATAGGATACAAAGGGCAGATGTTTAGCAGTGAAAACAAAAAAAGAACAGAAATCACAAGTAAAAGATGAATTCACTACAATTAACTTCTAAATCACACCTGTGCATATATTAAATATTCATGTCTAAAGTCCAAAGGACAGATTATTCTTGTAATCAGTATGGAAAGGTCTACAAGTCATGCCCAGTTCTTTTTGGCCACATTCATATGCACATAATGATATTTCAATATAGAAGACAATGGTATAAAAAGAATTTTATAGTACTATTGCCTTACTTTTTCCTCTCTGTCAGCCACAATGACAAAATCTTCAACGACCTGATGTTGGGTCTTGATATTTTCTATTTCTTTTAACTTCAAAATTCTGAAAAAGAAAACAAAAAAGAGGATTATAAAATTCAAAGGCTCTATCTAAATGTCAAAATCAATTCATGTCAGCAAATGAAGATCACAGTAAAAACATCAAACTGCTTATAATTTTTCCCTGGTTCCTTTTGTAATAGAAATACAATCATAAGTTCATGCCTTCAATATTTTAAAGGCTTACAAATACTAAATAGGGAAAGGAACTAAAAAAGTAGGTGCTGTTGACGTATTTGAAGAATATAGCAATAATTTTGCACATTGAAGAACTTGCCAAACTGAGGTGAGAAAATTTACTCTGAAAACTGCATTAATTCCATTTTGCCTAAGATTTTCTACTTCAATAATGGCACTGTAAAAGATAAAAAAAGGTTTAGTCCTTATGGATTTGCAGATAAAATGGAGACCTGTAGGAATGACACTAACAGATTGTTTCACACATGACTGAAATAGTAACTAAATTGAATTGGAGGACTTGTTTTTTAAGTAGTTTATGTCAAAGAGAAAGAACAATATTTAAACTTATCTGACTTACTCATTGCCCTCTCCTGCCCTTTTTTTAGTTACATGCAAAGTCTAGAGTTTGACCATTTAAGTTTTCTGAATGAAGATAGACCCACATATAGAGTTAAGTAATAACAACAAAATTAAATTTCTATATCCACCAATGAAATCCCAAAGGACTATGCTAAAGGGACAGAATAAGAGACAGGAAAAAAAGGGTACTGGGTAAAAATAGATAAAAATGATGGAGTTGGAATGAGGAAGTCCTGAGTTCAAATCCTGCTTCAGACATTTACTTACTGTGTGACCCTGGGTAAGATACTCAAGATCAATTTTTTTCAGTTGTAAAAATGAGGATATGTTGCGAAGATCAAAGGAAATAACCTAAGTATAGTGCTTTGCAAATCTTAAAGTACTATTAAAATCTTTATTATTATTATTTGTATATGATTTTATATGATGATAACTCCTTCTCCTCTTCTTTCTCCTCCTTTTCCTACATCCCAACATTTTAATTACTGACAGCTTTTTAAAGCCTGAAAGAGGCCTATGATCTTCACGAATTTTATATATCTTTACCTCAAACACAAATTATTTTTAAATAAACTGATGACAAAGAATAAGAGGCACATTTTATATGAGATAAAATATCTCATGGGACCCCGGTGTGATCATTGAGAAATAAAAGAAGAAAAACTCACTATTCTGTTTTTTTCCTATTGCATCTTTTCTCTCATTTTTTAGAAGTCAAACAGAAACAATGAAGTTAGCCTAAAGACTGTGGAACAGGAGTAAGCAATCAATATGAACCTGTTTTCCTTCCTAATTTCAATCTATCACTATTAGAGACATTTTACTTTGCGATGGAAAAGTAATCAAATAGTCATTTTAAAGCTTTGGTGTTAGGCCCAGAAAGCAAGAGCACGCTACAGAAAAGGGATCCTCCTTCCCAAAAAAGGAATGTTCTCTCTTTAGGTCAATACATCCTTTCCTCTCCAGTTATAAAGCCAGATCATGTTGGTTTGTTTTCTCTATTTAGCACAATGCTCTGACATTAATCCCTATCAGAAAGAGGCATAGCTAAATATTCATCTGACATGATCTTATTGACAAAGAGAAAACAAGCAGACTCCTATTATCAAAGAGGAGAAAGCAATAAGTATTTTCTTTCTGTTAGAGTAAACATGGGGACTACAAATACAAACAAAAAGAAAGACAATCCTTTTCAAGAAATGTGCATTCTGTTGGGGAAGACCACATATAAATGGCACCTAAAAAGGAGGAGGAAGGGCAAAACTACAAAACAAAACAGTTTGTTTAAACACTTACAAAATGGGTTAAAAAAGAGGGAGGCCGAAAGAATAAACTCAAGTTTTCCTGAGGCCTGTCTTTCAAGTATGCTAGTTAGCACAGCACCAACTAATTATTTCTGCAGCTTCTTCAGTAGTTACCTCATAAAAACAGAGATGCCAATAAATGCTATGAAAAGCTATCTTTACAGCTCTATGATGACTAACAACAATACTTACTTGATCTGATTTGGACCCACATGAATTATTCTCCCAGAGGCATCAGGATGGAAATATATCCAGTCAGATTCGAGTGAACAACAGTTCATTTCTTGGATCCCATTTTTTGCCTAAAATTGGAAGAAAGAAATTAGGGGAAAGAGCAATAAATTATAGAACCTTTTCATAATTATACTCATGCGTGCTCATAGATCAATGCCAACATGTCCAACTACTGTTCATTAAGGGATACTAGGTTCAACTAGAGGAAAACCCGCCAAAATCAAAACTGGACAAATTCTAGATTATTTACTCTGTAGTTTCATACATATTTCACATACTAAGAAAAAGATTTCAAGCAAGTATAAAATGGAATGAAAAGAAAAACAAAAGCCAGAATGAAATCTTGTGTTTTTCACTGAGGTATAGGTAATCATGAAAATTTTCAGAGCTTATAATAATAGGTTATATTGGCAACATCAATCAGAAAATTATACAATACAAAAAGAGTAATTAAATGGGATGCTGCATAGAAAGTTCTTGAACAAGTCTAAAAGTGGTACATACATGTCAATTCTCAGCCCTCCACCCCATGCACCAGTGATTGGTTCACTACAGGGAAGTTCGCATTTATTCCATAATTTATAATCTGTAGTTGCCTGGGGCATTAATGTAAAGGCACTAATGTCTAGCCCAGGTGTAGCACCTCTACAATGTAGAGGTGAGGCATTGAAACCAGTTCTTCCTAACTCTAAGGCTAGCTTCCTTTCTACTGTTCAAGGCTGTCTCTCAACAATTATGATGATGATGGTTACTAATTATTATTATGTAAACTAAATATCAGGAAATACTTGCCACACAGCTCTATTTGAACCATGCATTCAATAATTTCTGGAAACACTTTTTTCAATTATATTACTGTGCTAAGAATAGGTATGCTCTATATAAACATTCTTTTCTCTCATCCTCTCCTTCCCCAAGAGCCCCAAACACCTGGAATCCCAATTGGGCACCAATTAATTTCTATATCTTTTCTCAAGATGTTTAACTGTTATCATCTTCTCGTGTGTAAAATGTAGCAACATCTTTCCTGTCAAAGTTACTGTCTAGTGTGTAAATGTGAATAACATTCTTGAAGATTAGAAAATATGAAGAATGATGAGTCCTAGGCAGAAGTCATTAAACATCAAAAAGGTTCTGGAAATAAAAACAGCTTAGTATAGCGCTGATGTTATGTGGGAGGAAGGGTGGAAGGAGAGAAAAAATACAACAACAAATTCTATATGAATAATTTTTAAAAGAAATAAATGCAAACAGGAAAGAAGTTCCCTATAGAATTTGTTCCTGCATATCTGCTTTAACATAAGTTATCTTTAAGGGCAGCTAGGAGGCACAATGGATAGAGCAGCCCTGAAGTCAGGAGGACCTGAGTTCAAATCTGGTTTCAGACACTTAACACTTTCTAGCTGTGTGACCCTGGGCAAGTCACTTAACCCCAACTGCTTCCTGAGCCAAAAAAAAAAAAAATATATATATATATATATATATATATATATATATATATCTTTAAAATGCAAAGGTCTGGTTACCAATACTTAGAGTCTAGTCTGGGAGGTAAGAAACAGAAAGAGCAAAGGAGGTCAGGAAGCTTTGTCCCAATACCTTTTCTCCTCTTCCCACTGCTGCTCACCAGAACTATCATTAAAAAACCCTAGAGGTGTCAGGCCCCGTATTCTTTACAAAGGTGTTGGTGAGCAGATAAAACATTGAACAGTGCTTTAGGTGGTACGAAATATTTTTCAGGAATATATACTTCTGCAATGGTAAACACTCGCCAGGAAGGATTATGACACTGGCTTATTCTAGAAAGGTTGGACAAAATGAGTCACTCATTACCAAGGAATGATCTTTGAGTGCACAAATATGGAAGACGCCTTTTTGTTTCTTCTTGTTAGGAGTGATGATGTAGTGCCATGGATAGCCTCCAATCTGAAATGTGTTCTCCAGAGAAGATACTTCAAAAAGCAGCGGAGGAGTATCTATAGAAATAGGAAAGGAAGTTACTATTTTACCTGTAGGATGGATTTTTTAGATCATCTAGAGTCAACTTAGAATTTCTGTTGAATGAACTTATTAACATTCCATTATAATAAGTGAGAGGTAGAATGGATACAGAACAGGCCTTGGAACCTTGAATGCAGATGCCCCTCAGACATAAACAGGCTGCCCAAGGCCCTGAACTTCTCAGTACCCCAGACAACTCTTTTAAAACTGGGTTCGTCATCTTTTATGTGTCAAGGACTCCTTTGGAAGCTGGGTAAAGCCTATGGACTCTTTCTGAGAATAAGGTTTTTAAGTACATAAAATGAAATATAGAAGATTATAAAAAATATCAATTATCTTG
The DNA here is from genome assembly GCF_016432865.1 of Antechinus flavipes. NCBI lineage: Eukaryota > Metazoa > Chordata > Mammalia > Dasyuromorphia > Dasyuridae > Antechinus > Antechinus flavipes. The sequence goes on from NC_067400.1 coordinate 420,095,728, forward strand.
ACAGAATTAAATGAAATATCAAACCAGTTCAAAACCATAGCTTTAAAATCCTTGCTGCAAGAAATTAGGTATGGACCCACACTTAACACCATATACCAAGATAAGATCAAAATGGGTCCATGATCTAGGCATAAAGAACGAGATTATAAATAAATTAGAGGATCATAAGATAGTTTAATCTCTCAGACTTGTGGAGGAGTAAGAAATTAGTGACCAAAGATGAACTAGAGACCATATTGAACACAAAATAGAAAATTTTGATCATATCAAATTAAAAAGCCTTTGTACAAACAAAATTAATACAAACAAGATTAAAAAGGAAGCAACAAACTGGGAAAACATCTTCACAGTTAAAGATTCTGATAAAGACCTCATTTCCAAAATATATAGAGAATTGACTCTTATTTATAAGAAATCAAGCCATTCTCCAATTGATAAATGGTCAAAGGATATGAACAGACAATTTTCAGATGATGAAATTGAAACAATTACCACTCATATGAAAGAGTGTTCCAAATCACTGTTGATCAGAGAAATGCAAATTAAGACAACTCTGAGATACCATTACATATCTGTCAGATTGGCTAAGATGACAGGAAGAAATAATGATAAATGTTGGAGAGGATGTGGGAAAATTGGGACATAATACAGTGTTGGTGAAGTTGTGAACTGATCCAATAGAATCATTCTAGAGGGCAATTTGGAACTACGACCAAAGGGCTACCAAATTTTGCATACTCTTTGATCCAGCAATACCATTACTGGGTCTGTATCATAAAAGAGAAAAGGAACCACATGTGTAAAATGTTTGTACCAGTCCTTTTGTAGTGGCAAGGAACTGGAAACTGAGCAGATGTTCTTCAGTTGAGGAATGATTTGAGTACATTATGGTATTTGAATGTAATAGAATATTCTTGTTCTAAAAAAAATAATGAGGAGGCTGATTTAAGAAAAGCCTGGAAAAACTTCATAAACTGATGCTGTGTGAAGCAAACAGAACCAAGAAAGCATTGCAGTACAGAGTATATCAAGATTATCTGATGATCAACTATGATAGATTTGGCTCTTCTCAGCAATACAATGATCCAAGATAATTCCAATAGACATGGGATGGAAAATGACATCCACATCCAAAGAAAAGAACTATGAAGACTGAGTGCAGTTCAAAGCATATTATTTTCATTTTTTTCTTTTTCTTTCTGGTGGTTTTTCCCTTTTGTTTTGATTTTTCTTTCTCAACATGACTCATATGGAAATGTTATATATGCACATATTTGTATATGTAGAAACTATACCAAATTGCTTACTGTCTTGGGGAGGAGGGAGGTAAGGGAGAGAGGAAAAGAATTTTATAAAATCTTATAAAAATAAATGTTGATAAAGTGATTCAGGCTAATTCCAATAAGCTTGTGATGGAGAAAATCATCTATATCCAGAAGACTATAGGGACTGAATGTGGATCACAATATAGTATTTTCACCTTTGTTATTGTTGCTGTTTACTTGCTTTTTTTGTCTCTCTTCCTTTTTTGATCTGATTTTTCTTGTGCAGCATGATAAATGTATAAATATGTTTAGAAGAATTGCACACTTTTAAACTTATACTGGATTACTTGCTGTCTAGGGAAATGAGGAGGAGGAAAATTTGAACATAAGGTTTTGCAAGAGTGAATATTGAAAACTATCTTTGTATTTATTTTGAAAAATAAAAACTATTATTAAAAAAATAAAATTTTGAAAAGAAAAAAAGGAATATTGAAAACCATCTTTATATGTAATTGGAAAAAATATACTACTAAAATAAAATTTTAAAAAGACTTTAAAAAAGAGAAAAATTTTAATAGTGTAAATGAGGTATGAATTATATGTGTGTGTGTGTGTGTGTGTGTGTGTAAGATTATCTTTTTAATGTCATCTTTTCTGAATCTGATGAAGCCAATTCCATAATGACTTGGTTTTTTAATTTAGTTATAGTTCATTTCCTTCACATATATTTCCTCCATTATACTTCAGTCAAAGAAAGTTAGCTGTAGTTATTTAAAGTTTCTGAGGCCTTTGTTTATGAACTCTGAATTAGATAATTTTTCAAGATGAAATAGGGAAATTGCCTTCTATTCAAAGGTACATTTCCTTTTGGCTTTCTCATTTGTTCTTTCCAATTTTTTTTTTGTATGTAGTGACTTTATTATAAATGTATTTGTTTCCTTACATGTGCTGCCTTTGTTGTAGTTTTATTTTTGTTTTGAACTTCATCTTTACTAGTGATTTTACTAGATTTAATAGTGATTATAGGAAACTCCTTGCAAATAAACCTAGAAAGCAGCTATATGCTTCATTCACTGTTCCAAAAACCAAGATATTCAATTCTAAAATTTCCCTCTCTCACCACAAGTTTGAGTCCACTTCGCTAATTGCTCCTATAACTCAGATTAAAAGAAAGTCCCCCTCCTCTTGATCTCAAAAAAGCTATGCTCTCAAAGAGTTCGTAGTTTAATTGGGGAAAACATACCATATAAAGGATAGATTGGGGGCAGTCTTAAAGAAATGTCATTAAGATTAAGGAGGGTCATAAAACATTTCTAGCAGAAGGTAAGATTTTTAGCTGACACTTGAACGAAGCCAAGGATGCCAGAAGATAGCTATAAGGAAGGAGAACATTCTAGAGAGGGGAGACAGCCAGCAAAAATGCTTAGAATCAGGAGATGAAAAGTCTTGTATAAGCAACACCAAGGTGACCACTCATCATTTGATAGTAAAGTATGTAGAAAAGAGTAAGGCATAAGAAGGGTATATATAGAAAGGTAGAAAGGGGCCAGGTTATGAAGGTCTTGAAAAGTTAAACAGAAGATTTTATATTTGATTCTGGAAATAATCAGAATTATTAAATTATTAAATAGGGGGATGATGGTTAGGCTTGTAGTTTAGGAAGTCACTTTGATAGCTGAGTGTAAGATGGACTAGAATAGGGAAAGATGATCCAGGCAGAATCACACTAGGGTATAATAGGCTAAGCATGAGGTGATGAGGGGCTTGGTCAGAATGGTAGCAGTGTTAAAGGAAAGAAGAAAACATACATAAGACATGTTTCAAAGGTAGAAACTATAAGACTGGGCAACTAATTGCCTACTGGGGAAGTGAAAGTAAAAAGTTGAGGGTTACACCTAAGTTATAAGCCTGGATGACTAAGAAAATGAGGAATTTGTGAAAGCAATAGGGAAGTCAGGACACAAGGAAGGTTGGGAAGTTAAAGATAATGAGTTCAATTTTAGATACATTGAATAACCAAATAAGATGTCAACCATTCAGTTTTAGATGTCCAAAAAGTAATCAGAAATGCAAGAATAGAGGTCTGAAGAGGTTAAGGCTAGACAAACAGTTCTGAAAAACATCTGAAAAAGATGACAACTAACAAATGTTGATGAGATATCATAGTGACATCTCCTTTCCCATAGACATAGTGACATCATAAAGTGAAATAATACAAAAGGAATTGGGGAAAGGACACAGGACAGCGATTCTTAGGGTATACCCATGGTTAGCAGTCCTGGAAGAAATCCAGTAAAGGGAGACTGAGAGGCAACAGTCAGACAGGTGGGAGGAGGAGCAAGAGAGAACAGTGGCATGAAAACCTAGAGAGTGTCAAGGAGAAGAGGGTGACTAACAGTATCAAAAGTTGAAGAGGAAGGATGAGGACTGAAAAAAGGACATTAGAATTGTCAAGTAAGAGGTGATGACTTTTGACAGAACAACTTTGGTTGAATGACGAGGTCAAAAGTCAAATTTCAGAGATAAACTAATCCTAACTAAAAATTTCTCTCCTTTGTCAAATTTTCCCTCAGAGCACTTTATTCGGATCTCTGCTGTTCCTCTCTTATTCTTGACACTGTATTATTCTTATCTTTGTATGTCACCATCCCCTAGGCTCTCTGAAGGAAAAGATGATCATTTTTCATTTTTGTACTCCTACTGCCTAGCACAATTCCTTGCAGAGGAGGTATTGAATAAATGTTATGCTGAATAGAGACGAAGTGACCCTGAATAACTCCCGCTATCCAGACTCCATTTATGTTCTAGAGCTTCCTCTCACAGACTGGCAAATCCAGTGAAATCAAGGGTCCTCAAAGGATCAAATGAGTCCACAAACCTGCCAAACTAGATCTGCCCAGGTATGACAGAGCTATGTTTTCAGTGTGTGGAGATGTGCATTAAGAGAGTGTGGACAATTTTAGCAGCTGGTGATTCCATGAGGAGCTTTCTAATAATTGTGTAAATTCAGTCAAGAGCAGTTATGATATCTGAAAATGAGGCTATAGTCTGCAGAGGGAATTTCAAAATCTTTTTTTCAGGAAACTCATCTCTTCCATCTCTGAAATCAGGGAAACTTAAGAAAAGTCAAAAGACAGACAGATCTTGAAATTTAGGGAGCTGAAATTAAGTTAGAAGAGGGAAGGCATAAGCTGTTGATGTTCACATGAGAATTATAAGGAGAACTAAAGCCAGGCATGGAGCAATAACATCATAGTCAAGAAAGGACAAAGCTTTTCTCCCTACCTATTCTCCATTTTCAATTCCTAAATGCTATCACAGCCTAGTTGGATTTTGTACATTACCTCAAAGGTATTGTGAAGCATTAAGAGATTCTTGCTAACATACGTTCTTATAACTATAAAAAGTTCTATGGGAAAGGAGATGTTACAAGTGTACAAATATCTGGTAGGTAATCATTTATGTGTATTCTCTAGTGTAGTAGAATGCAGGCTGGACTCAGGGCAGGAAACTTGGGATCTAACCCTAGTTCAAACACTTGCCATCTGACTATGAGTGAATCATCTCTCTCATTTTTGGTGTCAACATCTGTAAAACGGGGATAATAGCATCTCTACTACCTACAGGACTACTGGAAGGAAGGCATTCTGTTAAAATTTTCACAATTATAATTTTTATAAATGAACCACTTTGATCAGCAACATTTATTAAGTATTTGCCATTTATTCTTTCAAGAACATCCTATGCAAAGTACATACCTGTGATTTTAATATTACAAGGAATGCCAAAAGGTGATTCTCCTACAGTTCCAGATGTCCCACCCCATCTGCATGTGCGCCCCAGGTCAAGTTTCTGCTGCATGAACTAAAAAACAAACAAAAAATGTCTTTAGCATTTCTACTCTTCTTAAGAAACACTCACTTCCCACCCCCACTCCCCCAATCATTTTAAAAGTTACATTTGTTTTTCAGAGGCTGCTCAGTTTCTTTAACTTGAAATCCACATAAGATGCCTGTTCTCTTGATATAAAAGCATGTTATTAAAGAAGAGCCAACCTCAACTCATTCCCTGAAGTTAATTTCAGCGTGGTAAATTTCGCGTTTCATTACCTGCTCTGTGATGGCCTGGAAGCTATAGAGTCTGATCAGTCCTGAGTTATGCATTACAATCAACATTCCATGAGAAATCGTGGCATCTGTGACACCACTCCCAAAAATCTGGGAAGAAAGGCAGAGTTCACTTGTGAGAAACCCCAGAGAAAACATTGCTTCCAAGCACTGTAGCTACGGATACATCATACTGCTTTGATAGACTTGTTTACTATTCAAATTACTCATCCAGACCTGCTGCCTGTTGTTTTAATTTCAGGATAAAAAAAAATAATTCAGCACTTCTTAGTAATCTATGGAATAATAGGTCTGTGACAGCAGAGAGCTAGAAAATCAGCTACAGAGCTGAGGTGCTATTAGGGGTGAACTACTGGAGTCTAAGGCTCTGAACACTAATGGGATCGGCGTGTGCACAATGAGTGGAGAACATACTCCTTAATGATGCAGCTGCATTCATTTGGTTCAGAGAGCTTTGTACATACCCATTAAGAGCAACCCTGCTCTCCATGGAAATATGAATACATTTTGTCCATCTAATTCTTAATGGATACCACTCTACCATGCATGTACTGCCAGGTGCCCATTCTTTATGCTAAAATGTTCTTTATAAAAAGAGATTTTTATTTAGCTAATCATTGGTGGAGAGATTGAATCTGGGAAAGGAATTCAAATGAGAAACTGCCAATTCCAGAATTTTACCCATCCTTTTGTTTTCTAAATCTCTAATATCGTTTGATTTTTCAGTCAGCCTTATAGGGAGCCAGATCTTTTTTCCTTAAACAGTCACATCAAAATCATCAATAAAACTTAGAAGGAAATGCAGCATGAACAGAACTTAACTAGTGATTTAGATTTCTATCAATGTCTTCACAATGGATTCTGTAATTGTTCTATTAATTCTCTATGAATAAACTAGATTCTGTACATGTAAAGCAGCTAAAGGCTAACATAGAATAATAGCCATATTATAGATATATATGGAAGAGCAGTTTTGATATTAATGAATTTCTATGTTAATGGTTAATTATGTTTGCTTAAGATTACCTGCCTTAATGGTATGGAAGAATCTGGTGAGTTTCGTTTTCTAGTGTGAAATATAACTCTTGTAGAAATTAAATACATATTTGCGTGTTATCTGTATGTAATATATAGATAGATACATAGAAAACCTATTTCTATTTGCATACATATATATATCTTCTATTATATATAGAATTACACACACATATATCTCTCTATATATGTCAATACACACATATCATCTAAATATGTTAGAAATGGGTCTTCTATTACTTAATTGCTCCTTTTACTATTCAAATCACCTCTCTAATCTTGGTGCTTCAATTTCTGGTTTTGTTTTTAAAAAACGATTCTGTGCTTCTTAGTAAAAAAGAAAAATATCTTTTGTGATACAAGTAGGTACTTAATAAAGGTTTAAAGAATAATTTAACTCAGAAAAATCAACTTAGAAATAGCCACTAATCCAGGGGGAAGAGCAATTTATGCTAGGGGAATTTAAGACTATCGAGTCTATATAATTTGAAGATAAGCTGCCAAAAAAGTGTTTTGTTTTGTTTTTTAATGAGCAGGTGAAATTTTTGAACTTATGCAGAAGGCCAACATAGGTAACAGAATAAACTTTGAGATTTCCACTTTCAAATTAAGATAACATTTTATTTCCATTTTTGCCTGTGTCCACATTTAGTGATGCTTTAATGAATGCTCTGATAAATATATTTCATTAATTATTCAATATTAGAAGATATTATTTTGTTCATTAACACATCTACCATCATCTTATTCTTAAGATCTATACATAAAACAGAAAGGTTAATCAACTTTAGAAAATGAGGGGTCTAACATTCTGAAACACTTGGGATGCAAAAATAGATTGATCTATCTACTAATGTAAGATACTGGGAAAAAAATAAAATGTTGCCTGTGCTCAAGGATCTTAAATTTTACTAAATTTAAAATTTACAAGGAATATAACATGTATCCTGACAAGCAAAATACAAGGAAGGGAGCAAAAGGGCAAGAAAAAGATCAGGCAAAGAGCCTTTAGAAAAGCATCAATAACTGAGAGGGAACAGGGAAACTCCATGAAAGAAATAGGAGTACAATCCAGGTATCAGAGCTTGTGGGTATATCAGAGCTTAAAAGTAACAGATATATTTGTACCATGTTTCAGCTGACTCTTCCCCCAAATATATTCTCATAGATCATTAACATACTAGCATTAGCCATCATTACACTTTCCCCAATACTGTTGTTTGTGCTTAAGACTACCCTATTTTCAAATATTATTAGGAGACAAAAGAGAAACCACATGGGTCATTTTGGTCATGAACCACAGCTCTGAAATTGTTTTAAATGTGCTCTTGGCTCTGTTAAAGGAGTCAAAACACTATTTACTTTAAGGTTTAAAACCAGTGATCTTCAACTTTGAGGTTGTAACACCTTTCTATATTATTTTTCAAACCTAGAATCTTATTTCTAGTGGTGTTGGGATAGGGACTAGAGATGACAGAAACAAATTCAGAACATGTCCTTCATTCCTATAGTTTGCTTTGGAGTCTTACCATATATAAGGCCCAAAGCAATGATTTTCAATGGTACATATAGCACTGACTGGCTTATTGGTTTTGTTTTTTATGTTGAAAGTCACTAAAACTTTAATTATCTATGCCATTTACCTATCCTTTTTCATAGATGAGCTAGGAACATTTCTGTTTCTGAGGCTGTAGGCAGCTATATTTTCTAAATCAAACCACTTCTCAATCCTTAGTCAAACCAGATATTATCTATGTAATATCAATATTTTTTGGTATCTATTATCCCTCTGCTCCTGATTTTAGAAGAATCTTGCCTAACACTCTTTAATGGTTTTAGTATTATAATTATCAGGAAGACTTGACTTTCTGTTGACTTGGACTGTATTCAGATCATTAGAATGATATTTTTCCCTTCAAAGTTTCCTCATAAAAACTAAGAAAATCTTGTTCTAAAGAGGCTTGAAAAACAAAACATCCTAAGTCTAGTATCAAATGAGAATAGGAAAAAACTGTAAGAGAAGCAAGACATTTGATTTATTGTGTATCAGCTATATTGCATAGAAGAAAGGTATGCTGGCAGACATGTTTAGTTGGCTAGGGAATTTATTTATGTATCTAACTGGGTTCACAGATTTGCTCCTTTGCATATACAATTATCACCGGCTGGCTATAAATCAAGTAGTTGCTTACTCTTCTCTTTAAATGAACAGCATAGACAAAAACCTAATGAAGCAACAATTAAATGGGGGTGGCAGTCTCTATTTTGCAAAAGAAACAAGGAAGGTTTACCATATGTCATTCTTATTATAGCTACTGCAGGTCATACTTAATTTAGAAACTAGTTCTTACTTTCTTATTGATCTCCAGCATTCCTATAAGTGAGAGAGGTATGACTCGAAATACAGCAAAGTACAACAGCACAGACGGTTGAATGCCTGCCTGGAAAGAAAGAAGGAAATTAGAGACAACCCACTAAGCATCGTTACTATGCTTCAGGCAACACTATGTTTTTATAAAGGAGAAAATGTCCATCCATCTAGAATGAAACTTACAGGCAAACAAGTTAAATTTGACATGAAGAAATAAGTATTCAAAACATCCCCACAAAACCTTCCATCATTGGAGCATAAAATTGAAAAAATGATTGACACAAACCACAGCCGTAAATATTTCTTAGCAGTGAGAGACTCTGGGTTTAGATCATAAACTGAAGCCCAAAAAACAAACAAGCTAATCAAGAGAAGCACAGCTATCAAGACTCAATGTATCATTTAAAATTAGCATCATGTTGATAAGAACAGCAGGTCTTCAGGAAAAGAGAAAAAAAAATGCCTCAAGAACTGCAGCCTGAATTACTTCTCTTCTTAAAGAAGAGATTCCCTAACTGGAAGGACAGGGTTGAGGCTAGGCCCCTTAAACAGTATAGTGAAATGCAAAGTATTCTCAAATGATCTGTGGAAAAACTTTGTAAATTTTCTGGATCCCTAAAGATCTGTCAGGGAACTTTTCCATTCCTGAAGCAAGAGATGATAGTAACAGGATAGGTAGGACTGTGGGGTGAAAAGGAAAAAAAGAGAGGTAACAATTTAAAAATAAAAATCTTTCCAATATTGCTATGGATTGTGGAAACAGAATGAAGGACAGGGACCTACTTTTTATAACATCATAGATTCAGCACTAGAAGGGACCTCAAAGATCAAGTCCAAATGACTCTTTTAACAGTTCAGGAAACTGAGGCTGAGGGAGGTGAAATAATTCACCTAAGATCACAGAAACAAGAAACAGCAGAGCTAGGAATCAAACCCAGGTCCTCTGACCCAGATCCAGTTCTTTTTCCCTGTGCCACACTGCTTCCAAAAGAAGAGAAGAATCTTGGGGACAACAAGTGCCAATTATTTTGAAAATCTTAAAGTGCTATATAAATGAGCTATTCTGCTCTAAGGGAAAAATATGAATTCATTTGAGTTTTGTATGTGGGAGGAAACAGGGAAAAGGATGTGAGAAAGCTCATGCATGGGAGTTATCAGTTAGTAGGCATTTACCAAGTACTTACTATGTGTTATGCATACTCTTAAGCCCTGGGGATACAAAGAAAGACAGAAACAAGATATCTGTCTCCATATTGTATCTGGGAAGACTAAAAGTAAATAACTACATGTGTGCATGTGTGCATGTGCGCGCACACGCACCTAAAGATAGTCTTAGAAGATAAGGCTTCTTTTAGAAGGTGAAATGTGAGCTGCACAAGCAAAGTCAGAAGAGACCCATAAGGAAGGAGAGCCTTTCAGATATTAGGGACAGCCAGTGAAAAAGACTGAAGAAGGGAGATGGGGCATTCTTTGAGAAATCAGCAAGAAGATCATGTTGTTGGAGATAAAACAAAGTGAAAAGTGATAGAAAAAAAAGAAGGAAAGTTCATATATGGAAAGGATTATGAAGAGCTTTAAATACGAAACAGAGTTTATGCCTGATTCTGAAAATGCTAAGGAGCTCCAAAGTTTATTAAGTATGGAAGTCACACAGACCTGTTCTTTAAGATGTTTCACAAGAAGTAGGGGATAGACTGGAGTGGGGAGAGACCTGGGGCAGGCAGAAAGTCACCACAAGGCCACTGTGACAATCCAGGCATGAAGTAATAAAGATTTGTACTAGGGCACAGTCATGTGGCTGGAGAAAGGGGACCATATACAAAGGATGTTGTGAAGAAAAAATGACAAGGCCTCACAAATGATCTAAAATGTGAAGCAAGGTTGAGTGAAGAGCTGAGGATGCTACCCTCCTGGGTGACTGGGAGGATAGATGGTGGTGCCCTCAACAGTAAGTTGAGAAGAGAGAACAGTTTTTGGGGAAAGGTAATAGAATTCCATTTCGGACATGGTAAGTTTGAGATTTCTGCAGTATCTAAAGTCAGAGAGGCAATTGGTGATAGGAGATTCAGCACTGAATTTAGAGATAACAACTGAACCCATGGAAGGTAATGAGATCTGTGCAAACTGCCTGACTCAGTTTCTTCAAATATAAAATGGGGGTGGTAATAGCACCTAACTCCCAGAGTCCCAGTTCAGAAGATCAGTGCTGAATTTAGAGATAACAACTGAACCCATGGAAGGTAATGAGATCTGTGCAAACTGCCTGACTCAGTTTCCTTAAATATAAAATGGGGGTGGTAATAGCACCTAACTCCCAGAGTCCCAGTTCAGAAGATCAGCACTGAATTTAGAGATAACAACTGAACCCATGGAAGGTAATGAGATTTGTGCAAACTGCCTGACTCAGTTTCCTTAAATATAAAATGGGGGTGGTAATAGCACCTAACTCCCAGAGTCCCAGTTCAGAAGATCAGCACTGAATTTAGAGATAACAACTGAACCCATGGAAGGTAATGAGATCTGTGCAAACTGCCTGACTCAGTTTCCTCAAATATAAAATGGGGGTGGTAATAGCACCTAACTCCCAGAGTCCCAGTTCAGAAGATCAGCACTGAATTTAGAGATAACAACTGAACCCATGGAAGGTAATGAGATCTGTGCAAACTGCCTGACTCAGTTTCCTCAAATATAAGATGGGGGTGGTAATAGCACCTAACTCCCAAAGTCGTTGTGAGGTTAAAATATTAGTAAAGTACCTTAAAGTATTTTATTATATATTATTATTACTCTCTGTGACAAATTTCTGCCTTTTTACTGCCTCCTTCTGTAATGGTATTATTTAAATAGGACCACATCCCTTCTAGCCTTAAAATTCTTCTTCATTTAACCTTATCGGCACTACTAATAGTCTCTAATATCTCTCCTTTTCTTGGCTAAACTATTTAAGAAAGTCATCTACCTTAGGTGCTTCCTCTTTCTCTCCTCTCCCTCACTTTTACATTTTCTGAAATCTGGCTTCTGACATCATCATCAACTGAAACCACTTTCTCAAATGTTTCCAGTGATTTCTTATTTGTTGAATCTAATGCTGAATCAATTCTTTTTGACCTCTCTCAGCTTCTTATATTGCTAATCACTATTTTCTCAAGGATACTCTGTCTTCCTTCTTCTAGGCTTTCATGACAGTTCCTTTTTTCTGGTTCTTATCTGACTACTTCCCAGTCTTCTTTTCTAGATCTTCATTCAAGCCATACCTGCTGACCTTGGGTATCCTCCAAGGCTCTGTTCTAAATTCTTTTTTGTTCTCCCTCTATACTATCTCACTTGTTGATTTCATCAGCTCCCATGAATTCAATCATTATCTCCTGAATTCCAATCTCCAAATACCTCTTGGATATCTTGTTGGATGTTCTACAGGTACTTCAAATTCAAACATTCTAGGAACAATCGTTCCTCCCAAATCCACCTCTCTTCCCAACCTATCACTATTGGATGTACCACCATCTCCAATCAATCACCCGATATTGTGACTTCAGCATTACCCTCCTATGCAGTAACTCCAGTGATTGCCTATTACCTGTGGATAACACTCCTCTATTTATTATTTAAAGCCTTTCTCAATCCTCCTTACCTTTTCAGTATTCTTATGTTTGCCTTCTCATCCACCTTCTCTATGATTTGGTGAATTTGGTCTTTTGGTTCTTCCTCCTACAGGCTACCCATCTGCCTTTTCCATGCCTTTTCACCAGCTGTCCCGCATGCCTGGAATATACTCTCTTGCCTCACCTTTGCTTCCTAACTCTCCTGCCTTTCATTAAGACTCAGTTCAAATCCCAGTTTCTGAAAGTCTTTCCCTAGCTGTTATTATTTTTGCCTCTTATCTTCCATTGTTTTGTCTTTCACTTACTCTGTATGTTTTTTGTATGTAGCTTTTTATTTTTGGTTTCTCTGATTTGAATGTCGACATCTTGAGAGCAAGGATTGTGTTTTTGATCTTCTTTGTGTCCTTACCACTTAGCAGTATGCTTGATATACAGTAAATGCTTTTTTAAAATGCTTATTGACTAACAGGTGGTAACAAGATGGCAAGAAAATGGTATGGAATAAAAAATGACACTATACTTCCCCATAGAGAGACATGTCATTATAAGGGTTAAAAAAAAAAAAACAAAAAACCCATTACAATGTTGATTAAAAATTAGTTTTTCAACAAAGAAGAAGGTATTAAATAAAAGACCCGTAACTAACTGAAGAAATTCTTGAAACTGTAAAGTATTAGTTTTATTGTAACATTTCTTCTATAGGCTTCTGTAGATCTGACTTTCTCAATCAATCAAAAAGCTAAACATATATATTTACCTGGCGTGCCAGAGCAGTGGCTTTGCTCTGAGCTGATTTGACAACAATGACCTCTTGGGGAGTGTCCCAGTTCAAATATCTTTTTGAAAGAAAAAAAAATGTTTGGGATCAGCTTTTTAATGTATTTTTACTCAACTATGATGGATACAATATTTTATAAGACAACAATCTTTTAACTAAACGTGGACTGTTGTGAAGATCAAATGAGAGATTTGTAAAACATTTAGCATAGTGCCTGACTCATAATACAATGCTTGTTCACTTCCCTGCTAAAACAAACTATTTTATTAAATATTTATAAATCGCTGAAAAATTCCTCTGGAATTTATAAAATAGTAACTTGAAATGTATATTTCTCTTCTGAATAATTTTTGAGCCTTGGTCCTTTAAAATACTGTTTGATCTACTAGTATCAAAACTTAATAAAGCAAAACAAGAATATATTTTAAAATGGAAATCTCGTAAAAATTCTAAGTAAAAAAAAAAACAAAGTTCTATTTCAGACTTCACATGCACATCTACTTCAAAACCTATCTATTTTGCTTAGTTGACTGCTACCCGTAGTTATGCGTATCACAGTAGGCCACTTCGGTCAGATTAATTGTTCCCTCCACTGAACTAACATTGCATTTTTTACCTTATTTCATCTTCACATTTTACCTTTTGTTATGGTAATTTGTTGATTCTCCTATTAGATTATAAGATCAATAAGGGCAGGGATGGTTTCTTATTATACACAACCTCACCTATAGGATCACAGAATTAGCCAATCCTTTCATATTACAGATGAGAAAATGGCCTCAGCTAGGTCAAAGGACTTGTCTAGTGTCACAATAGTGGTATAATAGGTCATATTTGAAACCAGGACTTCATGATTCTAAGTCCAGCACTCTGTCCACTGCCATTCAAGAACTCAATAAATGAGAGGAACTCCATGAATATTTACTAGATGAACTAACAAATCAAACTTTTAAAATGAAATGACCTTTAAAAGAAACTGCCTGAAATTTGGTGAAATTTAGTAACCCTCCACAAAATCCTGGCTTAAATTTTCTCTTACAGCCTAAGAAAGGAAATTTACTTAAAAGACAGGCTAGGGAAACCAAAGGAATTGATGTTATGAACCCAAATGCCAGTTATGTGTAGGGAAAAATATCCAAAGGAGAACTTGATACACTGCAAACAAAAGTCGTGGAAAATAAGTTTAGAGTTCTCAATAATAAAAACTTGGCCTAAAAAGTGATTGAAAGTCTCATACCTGAACTTGCAATAAGAGGCAAGATAAACTTTCTCCAATACTTCTCCATTATTTGCAGATATACGAAGTAGCCAATTATGAGCAGTCAGTGCTATAAGGGAGGATCTGTAATCTGATGGATTGGGTAGTATATCCCCCTAGATTAAAAAAAAAAAAAAAAGTGAGCTGTGAGAAGTCTGAATTTAGTCATGAACAAGGGATATTGCCTAGCATCCAAAGAAAACAGTCAAACTCACAAGAAAAAATTCAAACAAATAAGTAGCCTAGAAGAGAGGCACAGTAAATGTTTGAGTATAGCAGCCCTATAAATCAGGTTGAAAGAGAGCTAAGGTTGTTGTGTATAGAAGGTTACATTTGTCAATAACTCTTAAAATAGATCTGTCATAAAAATATGTCTGAAATTTAGCAATTAAGTGTCACATGGAAGAATTTACTTTACTCCTCCTATATTCCTTCTCTGCTCTGTATGACTTCTTTTATTTCAAAACTTTGGTAATATGCCTGAAACAAACTACACTAATTGTTGCTCGATACTGGTTCTATTCTGGTCTCAATTAAAAAATGCAATTTGGAACTAAAAGGCAAAGGGGGAAAGTGAAGTAAATATGCATAGTAGTTTAGTGTCTTTTTACTTTTTATCAATGAATTCATCCAACAGTGCCATCCTAGAAGTATCCCCCTACTCTCACTGAGTAGCTGCCACAAGGTGGAAGTCTAATACAACAAGAGGAAATAGAGAGGAAGGAGACTGCACTGGGTTTGAGAATATGGCTTTAAGAGGAAAGATTAAGGGAAATTTCAGATCTAGCTAAGCCAGTGTTTTCTTAAGCAGAGAAGGAAGACTATACAATGAACCAGAAGCAGGCATAGTCAGTCCTTCATAAATGGTTGTCAAATGACTGAATTATTAAATATATTTCACATGGGTGTGTGAATTTTTCTTCCTTTCCAAACTGTTAAGAAAAGTTAAAAAAAAAAAAAAAAAAACAAGACCCAAACTAAACCTGTCTTGCTTCTCTATTATATAGTGAGGCTATTATTATACAACACAATAATGCCTAGGTCCCAATTCACTTTAAACTACTACAATGATTATATTAGCATCCATTTCAATACTTTAAACACCAGGGAAGATTATTATAGAATCCTAGATTTAAACCTGAAAGAAACCTCAAAAACTCCAAACCCTCAGCTTTCTTCCACCCTACTTTATCCATAGGGTTTAAACATCTTCCCTAAGCCTAAATGCTAATGGCATACCCAAATAGTGAAAACTTTTAGGAGCAGAATATTATGAATAGTATAGATTTCATTGTTGCTTTGATTCTCCGGTGCCTAGAAGAGTGCTTATCCCAAAATAGGCATTGATAATATACTTCTGGATTTTTTCCCATGAAAAAGTTTCTTTTATTTCAAATAAGAAAAAAAATCAGAGGCAAAATTTGGAATTAGGCAATGATATCTCCCACTTGTGTATGAATGGCCTTATTTTCAGTAGTAGTTTATCTGGTATTGTACAAAAATGCATTAAATACTAAGAGAAAACCTTATGATATTAAAATAGTTTAGCAGCAAAGATCTCAGAGATCCAAAATGTATATGCTCAAAAATGTCTGTTTAAATATTTATTGGACTTTCATTGTAATATAGTTTAAGTTTCTTGGCAAAATAAAACAAACCAAACCATTTTTTATGGTTAAGTTCAGGTTTGATTTCTTACTTTGTGTAAGATGTTGAGACTTATGCCTATTTCTATAATGTGTAGGAAGCTCTGTGATCTTGGTTATTATTTCACTGGGACGCAGTATTCTAAGTTCTTTTTTTTTCTTAAAAAATATTTATTATATACTTATTTTTAACAATCATTTAAAAAAAATTTTAAGTTCCAAATTCTCTCCCTCTTTCTCACCCCTCCCCTACCAATTGAAGAAGCAAGAAATGTGATATCAATTATATATGTAAAATCATGCAAAACATATTTCCATTTTAATCATATTGCCAAAAAAAGGCAAGAAAAGTAAAGTAAAAAAATTATGCTGCAATCTGAACTCAGACTTCATTAGTATTCTCTGTGGAGGTAGATAGCATTTTTCATCATGGATCTCTTGGATCACTGTATTGATGAGAATAACTAAATTATTCATATTGGATCACTGCATAATATTGTTACTATGTACAATGTTCTCCTGTTTTTGCTTGCCTCACTTTGCATGATTTCATATAAATCCTCCCAGGTTTTTCTGAAATCATCCTGCTCATTATTTGTTATAGGACAATAGTATTTCATCACAATCATAAACCATAACTTCGTATTCCCCAGTTGATGGGCATCACCTCAATTTCCATTTTTTTGTGATGACAAAAAGAACGGCTATAAATATTTTTGGGCATTTGTGTGCTGATATTTCCACATCCTTTCCAACATCTGTCATTTTCCTTCTCAGTCATGTTATTCAATCTAACAGATATGAGGTGGCACTTCAGTTATTTTAAATTACATTTCTCTAATAAAAAGTGATTAAGAACATTTTTCCTATGACTATAGATAGTTTTGATTTCTTCTGAAAACTGTCTGTTCAGACCCTTGTCCATTTATCAACTGAAGAATGACTCATATTTTTGTAATTTTGACTCAGTTCCCCATATATTTGAGAAAAGAGGTCTTCCTTAGAGAAACCTGCTGCAAAACCTTTTCTTTACTTTCCTGCTTTCCTTCTAATCTTGGCTGCATTGCTTTCATTTGCACAAAATTATCCATTTTATTTCCTAGGATCCTCTCATTTCATCATAAATTCTTTCCTTTTTCATAGACAACAGGTAAAATTTTCCATGTTCCTCTAATTTGCTTCTATCACCTTTATGATTAAACCATGTACCCATTTTCTAGGCTTTCAAATGAGAGGGAAGTTAGACTAGATTAGAAGCTCCCTTCTTCAGTGCCATAACTTTATAGTTTTATATCTATGATATATTGAGCCAATGTACATTTTTTTAAAAAACCATAAATACCATTTAAAAATTAATTGTTTTCCTAAGGAACACATTAATAGAGTAATAGAAGAAAGTTTTTAGAAGTCCAAGTTGTTAACTGCAAAAGAATTACTATATTCTACCTTTTCTTTTGATAAAGGGCACAGATTCATATTATGTTTATTTGAAAGCATATTATAATAGTTCAAATAGCCATGAAACACGATTTTTCCAATAAACATATATTGTACTATCATGCTGTTAAGACAGTAAATATAATTTAGAATTTAGGATTAAATTTAGGGTAATGAAGATAGTGATATAGTTTGATATTATTAAAATTTAAACTTTGAAATTTTAATCTATTTGACAAATATTGATTGAAAATGAAGTCTTTTATTAAACTATCAAAATTCCTTTTTTTTTCTGATGGCCATAGTCAATCAAAAGAAATAATCATTTTCTGAGTTTCTTGTATATTCAGAAGATAATCCCCTGCTGAAATTCTCTTATCACAGATTATTTCTACTTTCTCCCCTAACCCTAACACTGTGATAAGTGCCTTTTTGCCCCAAATTAGTAGTAAGCCATCTTTCTAGAATGCAACAATTGTTTTTGGGTTTTTTTACATTTATCAAAGGATTCGGGGGGGGGGGGGAGGGGGAATCTTACCACAGGGCATTCCCACAATAAAGCGTCCTCTATTTTTTCTGATTTAGAACACTTGGGCATCTCATAACGCTTTCTTGGCTCTGCTGCAACACTGAGGAAAAATGATAACAAATGATCACTCTTCTTTAGAAAATCCACATTATTTATAGCCTGTTTTTATCCATTCTGATTGGTATAAATTATTCTTTTACTATTCTTCCTTTTCATAAAATGCTACCTTGACCTCATGCTACACAGAATGAAAAGATTTCTTTTTCTCCTAAGAAATCTGCTGCAACCTTTCTCCCCTGAATAGTTCCAGTTTAAAAATAAGTACCATTTAAACAGAAGAAATAGATTAATAGTATAATGTTCAGCAAATCAATTATTCTCTCTGAGCCTTTTTCTTCAGTTGTAAAATGGGGGGAGAAGAAAGTACCTTCCATACAAAGTTGTTATGAGCAGCAGATGAAATGTAGAAAGAACTTTGAAATTTTTAAAGTATGAGGTAAATCTGAGCTCATGTTATTCTTCAGGAGTTCTTTGGGGACACTGTCTCATTGGAGAATCAAGTGACTTTTATTCATTTTTGTCAGTCTATCAACACAGCATTGCACAAGATTGAAAATAAGGCCATTTTCAATGAAAATTTTTGGTGCTTATCACAAACTTCCAATAAGAAAACCCAAATCAATACCAACTATTCACAAAAATGAATGAAATGGTGTCAAGACTAACCATACTACTTTTGGTAACTGGCTATTATTAACCTATTATCTTTTACTTTTATGTGAGGCAAAACATCATCAGCATGTTAAAATATGTTATTTAAGTTATTTTTTTTATTCAGGATATGTGATTTCACTGACCAAAGAAACATTAGGAGAAGAAATGTTTATCAGTGCTGATTAGAAACTATTCAGCAATATAAAATCTTAGGAGTCTCATCAGGAGGCACTGAGAGATTATGCCTTTCTCAAAGTTATACAGCTCTGAATATGTCTGAAGCAGGTTTAAAATCTAGGCCACCCTGACTCTGGGTCTAGTTTTCTACTGAAAACTATAAGATAAAGCAATTCAAAAAACTATAAGATGAATTTATGTCTTTGCTTTGTAATTTAAAGAGCTGAACAACAGATAATCTGAAATTCAAATACTCAAAAATTATATATTAGGTCATCAGATTTTACCTTAAACTCTTCAATCCTCCCCTTCTCCCCACTTGTCTCATATTGCTACCTCACCAAGCACAAGGTGGCACTTCTGCAGCAATTTTGAGGGCAGTTTAGAATCAGGATGAACAGTGGTGTTATAAGTGTGAATTTTCACAAAAGAATCACCTGCTGACACAACACCGGTAATTGTCAAAATATATTCTTCCTCTCTCATAGGCAATAGGCGATTTAGAATGAGTTGTCCAAACATTCTTGAATTTAGTGCTTTTCTGAAAGATACAATGAATGCTGTATTACAATTTGGTTAAGAGTTTGTTCGTATTCCTTCCAAATGACAGGATATTAGCTTAAAGTTAGCTAGCTTAATGTATTAGAGATGCTTTCTAAAGTTTAAAAAAAAAAAAAAAAAAAGGATTCCAACAATGACCTGGCAACTAGTAAATTATTCTCTACTGATATTCTTCTTACATTAAAAAGTTATTGCATATCTACTCAGAATATTAAAATTAGTTAGCAAGGCTTTTGGGGAAAGAGCATTTGAAAAAAGTTACATTATAAAAGGAACAGTGAGTAGGCACACACTAAGAAATAAAACAGGCAGTTTAGTAAGCCAGCAGCAAAGCTTCTGCCTTGCTTTGAGTAAAACTTTTCAACCTATGGTGGTGGGAAGAGTTAGGCTGGAGGATTAGCTGGTTCCTGGAGTTTGCTTGGTCTGAACAGTGGGAGTGAAAGTACTTTGATTTTTACTTGCTTTTGATCCTTACTTTCCTCACATATCTGTTTCGATGAAATGAAGTCACTCATTAATGTCAGTCAAATTTAAGTAAGAAATAAAATAAAAGCATCTTGAGATTCTATTACTAGTACATCAGTAAATTTCATTTTCAGACTTTTCAGTGCCCCTCCATCTCTTTCCGTTTTCCTTAACAACAGCACTTCTAGGGAAACCATTCAGAAGAACTCAATTTGCTGCTTCTTCCTATCCCGCCCACCCAATTCCAAGCAAAACCAATCGCCTCTTCTGGGATCTATGGGGAAAAAAATTCTTTCTTTAACGGATCAGGGCGGAGTAGAATTCTGATCAAAGCAATGATCAACTATGATTCTCGAAGCCAAATAATGAAACATTCACTCTTTCAAAAAAAGACTTTTTTCCCCCTCAGACAAAGCCACTGTTGGAATTTGTTTTGTTTGATTATGCATACATATTTATTGCAAAGGCATATTTTTCTTCTTTTTCAGCTTAGTGGGAAGGAGTATAAAAAAAAAAAGAAAAAAAGATCATTGAAACGCAGAAGAAAATAGAAGGAAGGTCAGAAAGAAGCACAAGCAGGACAACTTTGAAAATCACTTGAACTGTTATATTTTAAAAGAAAAGCAATGTATATAACAGATACCCAGAGTTTTATATATATCGTCTTTTCTACGTATGTGAGAAATACACTTTATTCGGTGTTTAAATTCAGGATAAACAATTTAAAATGAAACAAAAAAATGCTTTCCAAACGTTTGCGGAAGGGTAGGAAGGTAAAAATAAAATGACCACAGTTACCTGGCACACTAGCTTCCTCAGGATCCCCAGATTTGTCCTCTGAACCATCCCAGCATCATTCGTGAAAAAGCCCTGGGCCCGCCTGCTCAGCTGGCTGCAGATGTTGGGCTTCCCGCGGGCCCGAGGGCGCCCGGCAGCTGAATCTGGGCACATCTGGGGAGGTGGTCGACCGGGGGGGCTGGCGCGCTGGGAGGTCCCCCTGGGGCCGGGCGGCGGGCACCAAAGCCTAGCTGGCAAGAGATTCAGAGAAGAAAGTGGACATCATTTCCCCGCCGGACGAAGACCCGGGCCGGACTCGGCCCAGTGCATCCCGCTCTCCCCACCCCCACACCTGAGGAGAAAAGGCCTTCTAGTTCCCCAGCTCGGAGCTCTCCCGGGGAGATGGGGGACGGGGAGGCGGCGGTGCAAAATAGGGCCCAGGGCAGATAGGAGCGGGTGAAGTGGAGGAGGGGCAGGACCCAAGGAAAGGTGAGCCGGGGAGCGATTAGGTAAATCCGTGCTTAGCACTGGGGTCCAGAGCCCCGAGGGAGGTGACCCGGAGCCGGACGGGTGGTCGCACTGTAGCACGCCGTCTGGGCGGGCGGAACGAGGGAAAGGAAATAGACCCACTTCCTAGCGGCCCCGAGGCCGGGCAGCGGCCGAGGCCAGAGGTAGTAGAGGATGCTCCAAAACCCAGCTCAAGCGGCGCCTCTTCCCCTCCCCCACCTTGCCCAGGGCACCCAGAGGAGAACAAAAAGAGGCCGCCTCCCCACCTTCGGCTTCCTACTGCCGCTAGCTCCCCCGGGAAATGTAGTTTCTGAGTGTCATGTAAACCATTTCCGGACTACAATTCCCATCAGACTTTGAGGGGAGGAGGAGAGAAAATTGTCCCCTCGTCAGTTATGAGCCACGTGGCCTTTCCTACATGGTTCTGCTAGGTTTGGGACCCTGGGGCCCAAGGTGATCGCTGTGGCGGATGCGGGAGTGGGGCGATGGGGTGGTGCGTAGTGTGAATCGATGGGAGACTAAGAGTGGACTTGGTCTAGAGACTGTGCATGTGGAATGGTTTCCGCTCCTCTCGCAGTGCTCTGTCCCCGCTAATACAGCGAGCTCTACTTCCGGACCCTGAGCCTTTGCTCCCATCTTGGGTCAGGGACGGAGAGGGGCGCTGTGCCCCGGCGTCCATGCTTTGTGTAATGCGAGAAGGGGAGTGTCTTGTCTAAACCAGAAAAGCGAGCCGCACTTTAAAGGTATGTTACTCCTCCCTTGGCCCCTTCGCTTTCATTCACGCCCCACTCCATCTTGAAACCAATTTCCTTTTCAGCCTTCAATATTCACTCAACAATCCGTTGTGTTTACGACGCTGTGCTAAGCAGCAAGGATACAAACCAAAGAAGAAAAACTTAAGTAGCTACTATGTACAGAACACCATGCTGAACTTTAGGGATACAGGTATATAAAGCATGGAACGATCCCTACTCTCAAGGAGCTTTCCTTCTAGTGGAAATACCAAGTACATAAAGAAACATCTTCGGCTTCAATATAAAGCGAATAAAGACAAATATATACATATGCAAATATATATGCAAAGTTGTTAAATGCAAGGTAATTTATATGGGAGGACATTAGTATTTGGAGGGGACAAGGAAAACTTTCATGCAGAAGATGGTGCTTGTCTGAGCTGTGTCTCAAATGAAGAGAGTGACTGTTAAGCACAAGTGGGGAAGCAATGCGTTCTAGGCATTTGGGATTGCCAACCAGTTTATTTTATGCAGCACCCAGGATGCTCTGGGCATTCAGAGAGAGACAAAAGACAATCCCTCCCTTGGGGAGTTCATAGTCAATTGGAGGAGATAAGCAAACAACTTTTGCCAATGCTGAGACTCGGGAGGAGGCTAATTTGATTGGACCAGGATGGTTAATAATGACCAAGGAGACTGGAAAGATAGATAGCAGCCAGGTTGTGTAGAGCTTAAGTCATGGTGCCTGCCCATTAGTAGCTTATGATCTAATAAGGGATTATAAAATGATAGATTTGTGTTGGAAGAGACTATAAAGTTCATTTGGTCCAATGCTCTCGTTTAGGAAATTGAAATCCAGAGAAGTGATTTGTTCAGAGTCACATAGTTAATAACTGACAGATCTGGGAGTGAATCTGAGTCTCCCCACTACTTTCCTCTACATTACATGGCATGGGATGGACAAAGATGTACAAAGATTGGGTTTAAATAAAGAGGCTTGTACAATAAAGTGCTGTAAGAGAACAAAGGACAGGATAGAGAATCGCTTGTCTTGAGGGAGAAGGGAAGATATTGAGAAGAGAATGAGGAGGCTTGATCATGACAACATAAGAAAACTAGTAGAGAGCAAGAATAAGGCTTGGGATGGATAAGAAGATAGCTAATAGAACAAGATATTATAGGAGATGGAAAGAAATACAATTAAGATCTAAAATGGTATTTTGGCTTCTACGGTCTCTTTTAGGGGAAGAGGGAAGTTATGATAAAAGGTCATCTGTGAAAAGTCAAAGGGCTCAGTCATTTCTGATTCTTCTTGATCACATTTGAAATTTTCTTGGCAAAGATACTGATATGCTTTGCCATTTCCTTCTCCAGCTCTTTTTATTTATTTTTTCTTTTGCAGGGCAATTCAGGTTAAGTGACTTACCCAGGGTTACACAGCTAGTAGTATTTGAGGCCTGATTTGCACTCAGGAAAATGAGACTTCCTGACTTCAGGCCCAGACTTTATCTGTGGCACCTAGTTGCCCTAGGAGTAATGCAGGTGTGTAGTGTTCTCCTCTAAAATATAATGTTCTGTAAAGGACTGCTTGCCATCTGGGGGAGGGGGTGGAGGGAGGGAGGGGAAAAATCGGAACAGAAGTGAATGCAAGGGATAATGTTGTAAAAAATTACCCTGGCATGGGTTCTATCAATAAAAAGTTATTTAAAAAAAAAAAAAAAACCAAGTTACATAGACAGCCAAATAAATAAATAAATAAAATATAATGTTCTCTGGGAACAGTTTTCTTGGGGAGCTTCTGGAGGCAGCCGGTAATCACCCCAAATGCAGCCAGGTATTAAAGTCCACATCCTTTATTGTCTCCTTCAAATTCTTGTCTCCTTCCTGGGGCCTGGTTAGCTTTCTTAGAGGCCTATCTCTCTCCTTGGTTCCAAGAGTTCCTGCTGCTAGTCCTTTGCTTCTGCCAGCTTCAGCCTACAGCCGGCACAAAGGTAGAAGATGGACTGAATCTGTCTCAGTCTCTGAGAGTTTCTAGTGCACTTGTCCTTTCTGGCCCTGACAGCTCCTCCTTATATGCCCCACACTGAGTATACATCAATCATTATATCACTAGGAAGCCATTATTTGCTGTAGGATTAAATCAATGCTAAACTAGATTTAACCACTGTCTCCTCAATTCCACTTACTTAGCACTTTGTAAGAATCCTAACAGGTGGTAGGGAATAAAGGGAGAAAACAGATGAAATTAGTAGTCCACAAAAGAATTAAAGTAAGAACATAAGCTTTGAGATGAGGTTTAATTGCTTTACTTCACAGTTGGCTTAATTATAAGTACAATGATCTGATTTAGAAATGTTTGGAATCAGAGAAAAGTAATCAGGAGTTAGCCAGAGTTGAGAATTTTCAAGGCAAAATAACAAGAACTTGGAGTACCAAGAATATTTAGAGTCAGTCACTGGGTTCCAGTTCTTCAAGGTCTACTTTATAATACTGAGACCTTCTTAAGTAGGAGCTGGGATTTAAATTCTAATCCTTTCCAAATCTACCTTTCTTTCCACTGTATTATAGTATTTCCTCATGGGTTAGGACTTGGTGGTGGGAAGATGTCAGTCATAATGAGATGGCCTGGGAGAACAGAGAATGTGAAAGTTTGTGATTTTTCTCAATGACTACATCTGTAAAATGGAAATAGTGACACCACTTGCATTATCAGCCTCCATAGTTGTGAAAATCATGTGATCCTCAAAGCTGTGAGCTAGAAATTGAATGAAACCTGAGTAATTGTTCTAGGTTAATAATGGAAACAGACTTGAAATGTCTGATCTTGGGAGTCCAGATTGAATGGGACCAGAGGATCAGAGATTTAGAGGTCTTCTAGTACAAGCCCTTCATTTAATAGGTAAAGAAAGTGAAGCTCAGAGGGTGATTGACTTGCCCTTGGTCACATGACAATGACAGAGCTGGGATTCAAATTCTGATCCTCTCCAAATCTAGCTTTCTTTTCACTGTATCATAGTATTTCCTCAGGGGGCCACAGCTTGATAGTGGGAAGTCAATCATAATGGGATGGCTGGAGAAACAGAGGATGGAAGTTTGTGATTTTCCTCAAACATGGCCTGATTAGCACTTAGCACAATATCTGGCACATAGTAGGTACTTAATAAATGTTTATTCACTGACTGACTGTCACTCCTGGTATTTCCTAAATTCCCTGTTATCTCTAGGATTGAATATGAAATCATGGGCATTTAAATTTCTTCACAATCTGACCCCAAACTACCTTTGCCACCTTACTATATCTATTTCCTGTCACTCATATGGCACTACAGCCAAGGAAGGCAGTATAGTAACAAGAAAGAGGAGCAAGAGGAGGAGGAAGAGGAGAAGACTTATTCTAGAGTCAAAAGATCTGAGTTCAAATTCTCATTTTTATCACTTACTGCTTCTCCTTCAGCCTTAATTTCTTCATCTGTAAAATAGGGGATTTGTTTAAATGCCCTCTGAGCTTCCTTATTGTTTCAAACTATAGTCTTATAATTTAAACTCATATATGACACCCCATCCCATCTTCTTGCCTTTGCATTGATTGTCTTTCATGTATGGAATAAATTCACTCCTCACTTTCACTTAGAATCCCCCATTTTCTTTATTTCAGATGTCATCTTCTACATTAAACTTTTTTTGATTCCTGAATGTATAATCTTACTTTTTCCCCTCCCTCATTATCTTGTATCTCTATCTATCATTTAACTTGTATGATACCTATTTGTATATATGTATATCTGTGTGCGCCATTGATTGATAGTTTTACTTTTGTATCTATAGCAGTTAATACAATCTTTGATACATAGTCATTTCAATACTTGCTAATTGATAAGGTTGAAAGGACATATTTAAGACGTTAGATAATAATTTTGATCATACAAGGAAAATTCAAGGTCAGAGTGAGATGTAGAGGGTAGAGGATTCAGTGAGATGTAGGGGGTAGAGGATTCAGATTAAAAATCTCCTATTTCATTGAATGTCCACCTTTCCCCCAAAAGATAAATGCTTAATTTTGCTGGGTGGTTGATTTTTGTTATAGTCCAAGCTCCTTTGCCTTCCAGAATATCATATTCCAGGTCTTCTGATACTTCAATATAGAAGCTGCTAGGTCTTGGGTAATCTTGATTATGATTCCTCCATATTTAAATTGTTTCTTTCTGGCTGCTCAAAGTAGGTTCTCTCTCTCTCTTTTTTTTTTTTTAAGCTATACTATTTAGCTACACTATTCCTTGGAATTTTTATTTTAGAGTCTCTTTCAGGAAGTGATCAGTGGATTCTTTTTTTAAATTATTTTTTTATTATAGCTTTTTAATTACAAGACATATACATAGGTAATTTTTCAGCACTGACCCTTCCAAAATCTTCTGTTCCAACTTTTCCCCTCCTTTCCCCTACCCCCTCCCCTAGATGGCAGGTAGACCAATACAGTTAAATATGTTAAAGTATATGTTAAATACAACATATGTATACATGTTTATACAGTTATCTTGCTGCACAAGAAAAATCGGTTTTAGAAATAAGGTAAAAATAACTGGAGAAGGAAAACGAAAAATGCAAGCAGACAAAAATAGAAGGAGTGGAAATGCTATGTTGTGGTCCATATTCATTTCCCATATTTTTTTCTCTGGGTGTAGCTGATTCTTTTCATTACTGAACATATGGAACTGATTTGGTTCATCTCATTGTTGAAGAGAGCCATGTCCATCAGGATTGATCATCATATAGTTTTCTTGTTGAAGTATATAATGACCTCCTGGTTCTGTTCATTTCACTCAGCATCAGTTCATGTAAGTCTCCCCAGGCCTTTCTGAAATCATCCTGCTGGTCATTTCTTACAGAACAGTAATATTCCATAACATTCATATACCACAACTTATTCAGCCATTCTCCAATTGATGGGCATCCATTCAATTTCCAGTTTCTAGCTACTACGAAAAGGGCTGCCACAAACATGCTTGCACATACAGGTCCCTTTCCCTTCTTTAAGATCTCTTTGAGATATAAGCCCAGTAGAAACACTATTAGTTCTTGACTCTAATCTATAAGAAATCAAACCATTCTCCAATTGATAAATGGTCAAAGGATATGAACAGACAATTCTCAGACGAAGAAATTGAAACTATTTATAGGCACATGAAGATATGCTCCAAATCATTATTAATCAGAGAAATGCAAATTAAGACAACTCTGAGATACCACTACACACCTGTCAGATTGGCTAGAATGACAGGGAAAGATAATGGGGAATGTTGGAGGGGATGTGGGAAAACAGGGACACTGATGCATTGTTGGTGGAATTGTGAACACATCCAGCCATTCTGCAGAGCAATTTGGAACTATGCTCAAAAAGTTATCAAACGATGCATACCCTTTGATCCAGCAGTGTTACTTCTGGGCTTATATCCCAAAGAGATACTAAAGAAGGGAAAGGGACCTGTATATACCAAAATGTTTGTGGCAGCCCTGTTTGTAGTGGCTAGAAACTGGAAAATGAAAGGATGTCCATCAATTGGAGAATGGTTGAGTAAATTGTGGTATATGAATGTTATGGAATATTATTGTTCTGTAAGGAATGACCAGCAGGATGAATACAGAGAGGACTGGCGAGACTTACATGAACTGATGCTGAGTGAAACGAGCAGAACCAGGAGATCATTATATACCTCAACAACGATACTGTTTGAGGATGTATTCTGATGGAAGTGGATCTCTTCGATAAAGAGAGCTTTAATTGATCAAAGATGGACAGAAGCAGCTACACCCAGAGAAAGAACACTGGGAAATGAATATAAACTGCTTGCATTTTTGTTTTTCTTCCCGGGTTATTTATACCTTCTGAATTCAATTCTCCCTGTGCAACAAGAAAACTATTTGGTTCTGCACACATATATTGTATCTAGGATATACTGTAACCTATTCAACATGTAAAGGACTGCTTGCCATCTGGGGGAAGGGGTGGAGGGAGGGAGGGGAAAAATCGGAACAGAAGTGAATGCAAGGGATAATGCTGTAAAAAATTACCCTGGCATGCGCTCTATCAATAAAAAGTTATTAAAAAAAAAAAGAAAGAAAGAAACACTATTAGTTCAAAGGGTATGCACAGTTTGATAACTTTTTGAGCATAGTTCCAAATTGCTCTCCAGAATGGTTGGATACATTTACAATTCAGTGGATTCTTTCAATGGCTGTTTTACTCTCTGGTTCTAGGATACCAAGCAGCTTTCCTTGATGATTTCTTGAAAGATGTTGTCTAGACGTTTTTTTTTGACCATGGCTTTCAGGTAGTCCAATAATTCTTAGATTATTTCTTCTGAATTTATTTTCCAGGTCAGTTGTTTTTTCAGAGAGGTTACCTTTTCTTCTTCTTTTTTCATTTTTTTGATTTTGTTTGACCGATTCTTGATGTCTTATTGAGTTATTTACTTCTATTTGTCCAATTCTGATTTTTAATGAATTAATTTTCTTTGGTTGGCTTTTTTACTTCCTTTTGCACTTGGCCAATTATAATTTTAAAGGAGTTGTTTTGTTCAGTGAATTTGTTTTTCCCGTTTCACTAATTCTGTTTTTTAAGGAGTTGTTTTCTTTTTTATATTTTTTTTCCATTTCACCAAATTTATTTTTTAAGGAGTTGTTTTCTTCAGTCAATTTCAGTGCTTCCCTTTCTAAGCTATTGGCTTTTCCTTCCCAAACTTTCATAATTCTCATTTTTTTCTCCATTTTTCTTTTGTCTCTCTTTTAAGGTCCTTTTTGAGCTCTTTCAAGAGAGCCTTTTGATCTTGAGTACCCAGTTTATATCCCCTTTTGAGGCTTCACATGTAGATATGTTCCCATTGTTTTCCTCTTTTGGGTTTGTATTCTAACCTTCCCAGTTACTATAGTAGTTTTCTATTCCATAACATAATTGCCTTTTTTGGTCATTTATAAAAGTTGAGCTCTGCTCCTAGGGCACAGGACTTTTTTTTCCCCAGGGTCACAAGGGCCTCTCGTTGACTTTCTGCTGGGGGTGCTGCATGCTTTCCCACTTCTCTGGGTTGGCCTGGTCTGGGCAGGCCTACTCTCACTTATTACACTGGGGATTGAAAAGGGTAGGACTCAAAATTTCCATTCTATGGTTGCCATAGAGGGCTCTTAGCTGCTTACTGAGCCATTGGTCCTTTAAACCAGCTGAGCCACTGGTTCTCTGAACCAGGACAAATAAGCCAATGCTGTTGTATTTTGGCTAAGATCCTCCTACTAGATTTCCCACCTCACTGGGCTACTGGGCCTGTACTAGGCTGCACAATTCATATAGACCTTTCCTGAAGTCCTTCCAAGATATCTTAACTGAAAAATTATTGCAATTATTATACTCTTAATGTTTATGGCTTCTGTCACTCCATTCAGAGGCTTGATCTAAGATTGATTTTGAGGAAAGCTGGAGAAAACTCAGGCAATATCCTGGCTTCTCTTTGCCAACTTGGCAAAAATTCCATGAATGAGAGAACAGACAAGAAGAAAAGGTGGTCAGCATTATCAGAATAGCTTCATTGAAGTTAAGGATTAAGGTTGAAAAAGAGCTATAAGATTTGACAATTAAAAGATTATGATTAACCTTGTAGAGTAATCTTAGTTGAGTGATGGAGTTAGAAGCCAGGAATTGAGAAGAGTGAAAGATGAAAAGTGGGGGCAAGGTTTGTAAATGATTTTTTTCTAGACAAACTGAATGCTAAAGAGAAGATCTAGGAGGTTTCCTTGAAGGAATATTAGCATATGAAAAAAAAAAAAGTTTTGAGGAGAGTTTTGCATGGTTGTAGGCAGCAAGAAAGATATAGAGTAGGGTAAAGAAAAGATTAAAGATGAAGAGAGAGAAAAGGAAAGCATGAAAGAAAGAAGCTTCCTGAGGAGAAGGAAGGGGAATGGAATCAAAATCAATTGTAGAGAGGTTACTTTTACTTATAATTGAAACTCCTCATCAGAACAAAGGAATAATTCAAGGGGGATTGAGGAAAGGTTTTGAAACTGTGTGTGGTAAGGGCAGATAGGCAGCATAAGTAGATAGAACATCAGCCTTGGGATTATGAGAATGGAAGTTCAAATCTGTCCTCAGATATTTATTAGCTATATGACAGGGGCAAGTTATTTAACCCCAGTTGCTTCCAAAAAGAAAGAAAGAAACTGTATGTGGAAGTCTTATGCTACTTTCCTCATAGACTAGAATCAGAACTCACTTCTCTGTTTCACTTGGCTGCATCATTCTAGACAGAGGTCCTCAAACTTTGTAAATAGGGGGCCAGTTCACTGTCCCTTAGACTATCGGAGGGCCGGACTATAGTAAAAACAAAAACTTTGTTTTGTGGGTCTTTAAATAAAGAAACTTCATAGCCCTGGGTGAGGGGGATAAACATCCTCAGCTGCTGCATTTGGCCCGCGGGCCATAGTTTGAGGACTCCTGTTAGACTTTATGAACTATTTTTGTAGACATTTTGATACATTTCCTCTCCATTTTCCTGTTCACTTAATGCAAAGTTCCTTAGCCTGGGATGTATACTTGTTTGTATTAATATTTTGATAGTTTATTACAATAGATTTAGCTTATTTATTAAAAACATCATTTTGGGGAATCCATAGGTTTGATCAGACTGCCAAAGGTTTCATCATGTTAAAAAGCTTAAGAACCTTTGCCCTATAGGAAATGAAGTTTAGTAATGTCAAATGCTTTTTGTTTTTTATTTTTATTATGGCTTTTTATTTACAAGATATATGCATAGGTAATTTTTCAGCATTGACCCTTGCAAAACCCTCTTTTTCAACTTTTCCCCTCCTTCCCCCCATCCCCTCCCCTAGATGGCAGGCAGACCCATACATGTTAAATATGTTAAAGTATGTATTAAATACAATATATGTAGACATATCCATACAGTTATTTTGCTGCACAAGAAAAAATGACTTAGACAAAAGGTAAAAATAACCTGAGAAACAACACTTGCAAAAATGCAAGCAGACAAAAACAGAGGGAGTGCTATGTTATGCTGCACACTCATTTCCCATAGTTCTTTCACTGGGTGTAGCTGGTTCTCTTCATTGTTGAACAAATGGAACTGATTTGGTTCATCTCATTGTTGAAGAGAGCCACATCTATCAGAATTGTTGTTGAAGTATATAATGATTTCCTGATCCTGCTCATTTCATTCAGCATCAGTTCATGTAAGTCTTTCCAGGCCTTTTTGAAATCATCCTGTTGGTTATTTTTTACCGAACAATAATATTCCATAACATTCATATACCACAACTTATTCAGCCATTCTCCAGTTGATGGGCATCCGTTCAATTTCCAGTCTCTAGCCACTACAAAAAGGGCTTCCACAAACATTTTTGCGCATGTGGGTCCTTTTCCCTTTTTAATGCTCTCTTTGGGATACAGACTCAGTAGAGACACTGATGGTTCAAAGGGTATAAATAGTTTGATAGCCCTTTGGCATAATTCCAAATTGCTCTCCAGAATGGTTGGATCAGTTCACAACTCTACCAACAATGTATTAGTGTCTCAGTTTGCCCACATCCCCTCCAACATTTATCATTATCTTTTCCTGCCATCTTAGCCAATCTGAGGAGTGTGTAGTGGTACTTCAGAGTTGCCTTAATTTGTATTTGTCTATGATAATCCCATTTCAAAGATCCATGTTTGTCTCATGTATTCTTTACAGAGATTCTTTTGTCAGATTCCCCCCCAAGTATCAATTTTATGAAAAGTAACTCTACAAAGACAGGGTTTTCTTTTTGATGGCATAAAATCATATCTTCTAGAAGCTCCAGAATTGATTTTTAATTGAATTCTGCCCCTGTTAAACTAACCTTTCAGGGAGGAACAAGTCTTTAGAGCTAGACTTTGGATTTTTTTAAGCATGATACTAAGGGAAAATGCTGATTTTGGAGTCAGAGGTTCAAGTCTCAGATCCACTCCTATCCTTATGTGAACTCATATAACCAAATTATTTAATGTTTCTAGCTTCAATCTCCTCTCTGTAAAAATGAGATTGGATTAGATAACTTTTGAGGTTCCTCTACATCTGTGATATTAAAATACGCAAATATGAGAGCTCCTTGAGAATAAAGACTGTCCTGTGCCCTTTTTTTTTTTTTTTGTATCTCCAATGTCTGACAGTGTAGTAGAACAGACATAGTACTAGTAGTCTGTCTGTAGTAAACAGAATAGTGTCTGACACATAGTAGGCGCTTAGTAAAAGTTTGTTGACTAATTTTTTTTCTCATCTGTATCTTGGATGAAACCAGTATAAGTTTAAAAATCCAAGAGCAAGAGATACAAAGAGAAATTCCATTCAAAATAACTGTTGATAGCATAAAATATTTGGGAATCTACCTCCCAAAGGAAAGTCAGGAATTATATGAGCAAAATTACAAAAAAGTCTCCACACAAATAAAGTCAGACTTAAATAATTGGAAAAATATTAAGTGCTCTTGGATAGGCCGAGCAAATATAATAAAGATGACAATACTCCCTAAACTAATCTATTTATTTAGTGCTATACCAATCAGACTTCCAAAAAAATATTTTAATGATCTAGAAAAAATAACAACAAAATTCATATGGAACAATAAAAAGTCGAGAATCTCAAGAGAATTAATGAAAAAAAAAAATCAAATGAAGGTGGCCTAGCTGTACCTGATCTAACATTATATTATAAAGCAGCAGTCACCAAAACCATTTGGTATTGGCTAAGAAATAGATTAGTTGATCAGTGGAAAAAGTTAGGTTCACAAGACAGAATAGTCAACTATAGCAATCTAGTGTTTGACAAACCCAAAGATCCTAACTTTTGGGATAAGAATTCATTATTTGATAAAAACTGCTGGGATAACTGGAAATTAGTATGGCAGAAATTAGGCAAGGACCCACACTTAACACCATATACCAAGATAAGATCAAAATGGGTCCATGACCTAGGCATAAAGAACGAGATTATAAATAAATTACAGGAACGTAGGATAGTTTATCTCTCAGACTTGTGGAGGAGAAAGAAATTTGTGACCAAAGATGAACTAGAGACCATTACTATTCACAAAATAGAAAATTTTGAATATATTAAATTAAAAAGCCTTTGTACAAACAGAACTAATGCAAACAAGATTAGAAGGGAAGCAACAAACTGGGAAAACATCTTTACAATTAAAGGTTCTGATAAAGGCCTCATTTCCAAAATATATAGAGAACTGACCCTAATTTATAAGAAACCAAGCCATTCTCCAATTGATAAATGGTCAAAGGATATGAACAGACAATTTTCAGATGATGAAATTGAAACTATTACCACTCACATGAAAGAGTGTTCCAAATCACTATTGATCAGAGAAATGCAAATTAAGACAACTCTGAGATACCACTACCCACCTGTCAGATTGGCTAAGATGACAGGAAAAAATAATGATGAATGTTGGAAGGGATGTGGGAAAACTGGGACACTAATGCATTGTTGGTGGAGTTGTGAACGAATCCAACCATTCTGGAGAGCAATCTGCCCCAAAAGTTATCAAAATGTGCATACCCTTTGATCCAGCAGTGCTACTACTGGGCTTATACCCCAAAGAGATACTAAAGAAGGGAAAGGGATCTGTATGTGCCAAAATGTTTGTGGCAGCCCTGTTTGTAGTGGCTAGAAACTGGAAAATGAATGGATGCCCATCAGTTGGAGAATGGCTGGGTAAATTGTGGTATATGAATGTTATGGAATATTATTGTTCTGTAAGGAATGACCAGCAGGATGAATACAGAGAGGCTTGGAGAGACCTACATGAACTGATGCTAAGTGAAATGAGCAGAACCAGGAGATCATTATGCACTTCGACAATGATATTGTATGAGGATGTATTCTGATCGAAGTGGATTTCTTTGACAAAGAGACCTAACTGAGTTTCAATGGATAAATGATGGACAGAAACAGCTACACCCAAAGAAAGAACACTGGGAAACGAATATGAACTATTTGCATTTTTTATTTTCTTCCCAAGTTATTTCTACCTTCTGAATCCAGTTCTCCCTGTGCAACAAGAGAACTGTTCGGTTCTGCAAACATATATTGTATCTAGGATATACTGCAACATGTCTAACATATATAGGACTGCTTGCCATCTTGGGGAGGGGGTGGAGGGAGGGAGGGGAAAAATCGAAACATAAGCGAGTGCAAGGGATAATGTTGTAAAAAATTACTCTGGCATGGATTCTGTCAATATAAAGTTATTATTAAATAAAATTAAATTAAAAAAAAAGAAACCAATATAAGTTTAAAAACTGATTTCTCTTTGAGCCCCTTGTTCTTTCTTCATATGGAAATTTAGGAATAAATTTTCTAATTTTTTCCTTAGACTAAGTAGGAAAAATAACCAGAAAAAATGTGTTACTAATTAAGTTCTTGTTTTGTTTAATCATGATGCCAGGATTCATTGCTGACCCAGTGAGGAGCTGTCCAGCAGAGAGGTCACAGTGCTCCTTGGAAAATTTAGTCCCATAGTCTAGTTGACTGATTGGTAACTGAGAAAGTTTTATTTCAAATGAGTAATAAGTAATGCAAATACAAGTACTCTTGAAAAAAATGTGACCAACTTTCCTATTAAATGATTGCCCCAGAGATTTTTGGATTAAACCTGTGATTCCATTAGTTATAGGGAACTCCTGAGGAGGAATCTTTCTTTACTCATGTAGATTTACACTTGCCCTGCAATGTATGGTCCTAAAGAATTTTAGGGGGTAATAAGAAGTAAAATGACTTGTTTTAGGTCACACAGTCAGTACATAGAAAAGTAGACTCAACCCAAGTCTTGATTCCAAAGCCAATGCTACATTCTATATCATGCTGTTTTCCAGTAGCCCAAGTACTGTATGGGGGGAAGGAGGAGGATGTGACATCATATAGAGACATTTTAATTAATCAGCTCGGTCAGAGATTAGGGCTTCCTAGATGATTTAATTTGCCAGAGAATTGTGTATCAGATTAAATTTTCCTCAGTTTTTCATACTTTCCCTTTATCCACTTTCATGTTCTTCTCTTATCTGGCTACTTCCCCCATTTCTTCTCATTGCTAACCTTCACCATCAAACTTGATCTTGGTTATTTTCGTTATCATCTGAGTTCATAGGAAGTTTTCTTTATATTGAACTGAGCTTAGTTACCCTAAAACTTCTACTTATTATGTTCTAGTTTCCACAAATTATAGTGGAATAATATATAAAAGTAATCAAGCCTTCAGTTCAGTAACTAAGCCAACCACAGTTTCACTTATTTTGAATTTGTGTCAGATTTTTGGAGGCGGCTCTTCTCAGTTTTCACTATTCATTTTTCAGGTTTGCCTCAGTGCTAGGCTATTTAGAATCACTTGTTGGATTTCTGGTTCACTGATGTTTTCTTCCATGTGAAGGGGTAATCACCAAAAAAATCTAATCCTCATGGATTAAATTCCATCATTTTATAGCATTACCAGCCTTTTCTTTTATTTTCTTTCCCCTTTCCCCTCATTCCCTCTTATCTGTTAGAAACCCTTCTAGATTT
Organism: Antechinus flavipes; assembly: GCF_016432865.1. Lineage (NCBI taxonomy): Eukaryota > Metazoa > Chordata > Mammalia > Dasyuromorphia > Dasyuridae > Antechinus > Antechinus flavipes. The sequence continues at coordinate 420,131,294 of NC_067400.1, forward strand.
GGCATATTATATGGAATTTTTATTTTTGATTGTTATCATTGGGCATTATTTAATTTTAACTGAATATAACTATGCCTCATTATATTTGCACTACTATTTTTTTCTTTAGGAGTAATTCTAGCTCTAAATCTATCAAGCATAAAAATGGTTTGGAAGAATTTGCAGTGCTAGTAGCAAAGGATCACCCAGGTACTTTGGAATTTAAAGAGAATCTTAAAGAAATAATATTGGAATATTTTACAGGAGCTATGATCTCATCAAAAGAGATTGTAACCCATTTCTGGCTTCTTCTTTATGACCCTCATCCATATTCTCCCATATGTAACTTATTTTTTTCTTATTAGGCTTCATGGGTATCAGTAAAGCCCTTGGGCTGTCCATCTATATTACACTTGACACTTTCTTCATAGATTTCTTCTTTGATGTATCATTGTGTTATGGAAGTGACGCTGTGTTCTAAGGCTGTCCCAAAGGAAAGTGTAAACTCTTCCATTCTAGAAAGCTTTCATGTCCTGTCTTAGCATTAATCCTGATCTGCTTGCCAAGGTCTAGATGAGTGGTTCTCCAACTTTTATTCTCAGTATTTTTATACTATTAAAAAGAGTTTTTGTTTATGTGGGCTAGATAGATAGATAGCTATTTGCCATATTAGAAATAAAAATAATTTTGAATTTGTAGACTTCTGAAAGGGTTTCAGAGTCTATCTCCTCGGGATTCTCTGGACCACACTTTGAGAACTATTGGTATAAGCAGGATGAATACAGAGAGGACTGGCGAGACTTACATGAACTGATGCTAAGTGAAATGAGCAGACCCAGGAGATCATTATATACCTCAACAACCATACTGTTTGAGGATGTATTCTGATGGAAGTGGATCTGTTCGATAAAGAGAGCTAATTCAGTTTCATTTGATCAAGGATGGACAGAAGCAGCTACACCCAAAGAAAGAACACTGGGAAATGAATATAAACTGCTTGCATTTTTGTTTTTCTTCCCAGGTTATTTATACCTTTTGAATCCAATTCTCCCTGTGCAACAAGAAAACTGTTCGGTTCTGCACACATATATTGTATCTAGGATATACTGTAACTATTCAACATGTAAAGGACTGCTTGCCATCTGGGGGAGGGGGTGGAAGGAGGGAGGGCAAAAATCGGAACAGAAGTGAGTGCAAGGGATAATGTTGTAAAAAATTACCCTGGCATGGGTTCTGTCAATAAAAAGTTATTAAAAAAAACCAAAAAACAAAACTATTGGTATAGACCAGCTAATTATAGACAGGCATATTATCAGTAGGATGGCCATTTAGGGATGAAATGTTTGACTTGGGCAGCTCATTAATAAAAATGAAATGTCTCTTAATATAATAAAAGATTTAAAATGCTATCACGACACTAAATAAAATTGGATTCTGATTTCTGATTAGATGATAAGGTTAAAAAATTATATCTGATCAAATTCAGATTTGAGTTGGCATAATGTAAACTTTAAAATGTACAATTTATTTAGAGTACCATGAAAAAATTAGAAAAAAGAACTATTTATGCTTTTATTATGTAGCCACACATTGGAAAATTTAGAAAGAATCCTTAAATTGTTGAAGGAGTTCATACTCACAGATTCACATAGTTAGTGTTATTTAATATTACAAATTAATAATCAAAAACTGTTGCAGACTATAATTATTTGGTATGCTAATAAACGGTTTACTTTTTATGGAGAGTACAATAAAATTGGGCAGCTAGGTGGTTCACTGGATAGAGTCCTGACCCTGGAGTCAGGCGGACCTGATTTTAAATCTGGCCTTAGAAACTTATTAGCTATGTGACCCTGGGCAAGTCTCTTAGCTCTATTTCCCTTAATACTTCATCTATAAAATGAGCTAAAGAAGGAAATGACAAATTATATCTTTAGTATCTTTGCTAAGAAAACCCCCAAAGTGGTTTTTTTCCCATCTGTTCATGTACTTTTTTTTCCCCCAAAATGTTGCATACAACTGAAACAACAGCAAACAATAAAATATCAATATAATAGAAGACAAAGCATCATTCATATCCTTAAGAGTGAATAAAAAATAATAAAAATCCTTAAGAATAACCCCAGAAAGGCCAAAGATTAGAATGAGTGAAGATTTTCAAACAATAACATGAATCTTATAGGATTTTTTTTTTTTTTGGTAAAGCTGCTTAGATAAGTGGAATGATAATACCCAGTATTTGTGTAACTGTCCCTTTAAAGTTTTCAAAGTGCTTTAAATACATACAGTATTTCTTCTGATCTTACCAATAATCCCATGAATAAAGAACTGAAGGTTTTATTATTAAGGAACCTAAGGTTTAGAGAAGTTGATCAGCTTGTCCATTATTATACAACCAGGATATATCAAAGGTGGGATTTTAACTCTCAGCTCATCATTAGTCTACACAGTTTTATCAGAATCAGTCAACTTCATTGAAAATTGTTATTATAATAGATATAAAATGCAGTTGAGTTGATAAAAGTATTCTTTTGATTGTGCTAGTCATATTTCCTTTTTCTTTCCATTAACCTTGAGAAAATGACTAGTATTCCACTGGTACTTTAACTGGCCTGATAGCAGCTGAATTGAGATTACTCCTATCATTCCAGATGAGTACCACCTCCTAGTGGCTTCTGCTCCTTAGTGGAGAAGCTAAATCAGGGCATGGTTTAGCCTGCCAGGCATTCTCTTACAGTGGTCTTTTAGAACAGATGCTAAGCATGAGATTTTAATTTTGCAGATGTGGAGTGTGATGTGGCCTGATCAAAGTGCTTTGCAAATGCTTATTGTAATTATTGCTGTTGTGCTCTTTTTGCTAATAAGCTAATTTCTACCCTGAAATTATAATCATCCAAAGAAAGATTAAAACAAGATGTAAGTGAGTTGCCTGAACTGTTTGCTTTACAGATGGCCACCATCAGATTGCTCTGAAGTTGCTAAGGTTAATTGAAGCTTCAGTTTCTGATTCAGTGTGTGGTGGGTATTCAAGTGTTTCTACCTGTCAGCTTTCAGCATCTTGAAAAGTACCAACAAGAACATTTTAATTTTCCCTCATTAATGCCAGGATCTCCTAGGAGCTCAAAGTGCTTGGTACAGATTGATACAAATGATGAAATCATTTTTGCAGGAAAGTTGCAAAAGACCACTTTACTAATCTACTTTAAGGGATGCCAAGGACTAGAAAATATTGAAAAAGTTCATATTTAAACGAGGGAAGAGAATTTTCATGTATGATTAAACAGCAGATCCTTTTCCTAGTTTCAGCAAGAAAATCCTTTCGGATACTTAGAGACAACATTTGTAGGGCCAAGTAAGCAGAAATAGCTGACTGTCTGGAGAACAAATGATGAGAAAGACCATTTTCCTTAGCACATAAGTGGGAAGATTGCAGAAACTATATATTGTTGTATAGGGGCAGCTAGATATTATAGTGGATAGAGCACCAGGCCTGTAGTCAATAAAACCTGAGTTCAAGTCTAGCCTCAGACAGTTACCAGCTGTGTGTCCCTACAAAATTCACTTAATCCTGTTTGCCTCAGTTTCCTCATCTGTCAAATGAGCTGGAGAAGGAAATCATTCCTTTTTGCCAAGAATACTCCAAATAAGGTCACAAAAGTCAGACATGACTGGAATGACTAAAGAAAAACAACAAAAAGAGCTATCTTTGATTAACTTTTTCTTTGTCACATGGGAAAATTTCAGGAGTGGGGACACATTCAGAAATGACTATGATAGATAAAACACACCAGCAAAACTTATTTAAAAACCAAACAGACAAATAGTTCTTATTAAGAGCCCAGCCTGTGCTTACTCAAAAAGGAGCAGCTAATACATTGTCATGTTGATTATTTCATAAAAATCAGCAGTCCTGTTTATGTAACTAGAATGTTGAGACTTCTACATGGCCCAGATGAAAAAAGACCTTTGGTCTTTGCTCATATCTTACAATTCAGTTCCTGGAAACAATCTTCAGGGAAACAGAGTGTCTGTGGTTCATGTGGTTCACCAGTAGGAAGGCTCTTTTTGACTTCTTGCAGGCTTACAACCCTTGGGAAAGATGCCTTTTGCGCTGTGGTTGAATAGCTGAAAGGGCAATAATAGAGTTAGGAAGAGAGTTAGGAAAAAGAAGGCGGGGAAAGCCTCCTGGGCACTCTTAAATTGAGCCTAGTATGCCAGTGGCTATTGCATTACTCAAGGGCTTTTGCTTTAAACAGATATCTGAAAATATAGTTTACATGAAAGATTAAACTTAAGAATCATATGAAAAATTAAACTTGGGAATGAGGCTTCACTTCACAGAATGACACTTAACATTATAGGAGGTTATAGGTGGTATCCTTTAAAGATCAAATTTCCCTAAAGTATTTTTAAAAGATTGAAAAAATTAAATTTTTACCTTTTTTGGGGGGAATGCATCTATTATGAAAAGTGAGATGCTTTTTCTATAGGCTACAGGATGGTTCAATTAAGTTTTGCTGTAGAAGAAAGAATTCCCAAGCTAGACTAAAGGTAGATACACCATCCAAATCTTCCTGCCTTCTCCCTGTATTTCTCCAAGCCCATGGAAATGTAAGTGGTGGTAATGGGCATGTATCAGGGAAAAAAATAAATTGAAAATATTAAGTCATTATACTGTTATATATGAGACACACTTTTTTGAGAGGAGGTAAGAGGGTAATAGGAGACAGTGGAGGTTAAATGGCTTGTCCAGCATTATACACTTAGTAAATGTCTGAGGCCAAATTTGACCTCAGATCCTCTGACTATATAGGACTGGTGCTCTATCTGCTGAGCCACTTAGCTACACTATGTACTGTCTTTTAATTTAATATTTTATTTTTCCTCCAATTATGAGAATAATTTTAACATTCTTTTTTCCAAAATTTTAGTTCTAAATTCTCTCCCTTCATTCCTTCCCTCCCACTCCCCAGTTGAGAAGGCAAGCAATTTGATATTGGTTATACATGTGCAGCCATGAAAAACATTTTTTTATTTTTTGCTAAGTCATGTTGTAAAGGAAAGTACAGACAAAAAAAAAACCCACAAGAAAAATAAATAAAAAGTTTCTTTCATCTTCATTCAGATACCATAAATTCTTTCTCTGGAAATGGATAGCATTTTTCATTATTAATTCTTTAGAATTGTCTTGGGTTATTATATTGCTGAGAATGGCTAAGTTATTTATAGTTGATCATCATATATCATTGCTGTTACTTTGTACAAAGTTGTCCTGATCCTGCTCATTTTACTTTGCATATGTTCATGTGAGTCTTTCCAAGTTTTCTGAAAGCATCGTGCTTATCATTTCTTATAGCACAATAGCATTCCATCATAACCATATACAACAACTTGTCTAGCCATTCCTCTAATGAATGGACATCCCCTTAAAAATTTCTAATTCTATGTCGCCATTAAAACAGTTACTTTAAATATTTTTGGATATATAAGTCCTTTTCCTTTCAGATTTTTATCTCTTTGGGACGTAGAGCTAGTAGTGGTTTTGCTTGGCCAATGGGTATTATAGCTCTTTGGATCTAATTTCAAATTGTTCTATAGAATGCTTAAATCAGTATTCAACTTCACCAGCAGTGCTTTGATCTCTTAATTATCCTACATCCCCACTAAGATTTGTCATTTTTCTTTTCTGCCATATTAGCTATCTCATAGGTATGGAATAGTAGCTCAAAGTTTTTTAAATTTTCATTTCTCTAATCAGTAGTGATTTAGAGAATTTTTTTCATATGACTAATGATAGTTTTGGTCACTTCATCTAAAAACTGCCTATTCATATCCTTTAACCCTTTATCAATTGAGGAATAACATTTATTTCTGTAAGTTTGAGTCAATTCTCTATATGTTTGAGAAATAAAGTTTTTATCAGAGAAACTTGCTATCAATTTTGTTTTCACTGTTTTTCTCATTATCTTTCTCTTTTACCCTGTTCATTCTTAAAAGTATTTTGTTTTGGATATTTATCTCCCCTATCTGTTCTTCTTTCTGTCAGTCCTCCCATTCTCCTCCACTCCTTTTTATGCCCTGCCTCTCCTACTTTTCTGAATGGCAAGATAGATTTCTACACCCCACTGAGTCTGTATATTATTATTTCTTTGAGCCAGTTTCAATGAGAGTAAGGTTCACATGCTCCCCTCCCTTTCTTCCTCTATCTTTCCCTCTACTGTAAAAGCTCTTTCCAAACTCTTTAATGTCAGATCATTTATCACTTTCTAGCTTTCCCTTTGTCACAGTGCACTCTTCTTTCTCATTTTTTAATTTTATTTTTTAAAACAATCATCCCATCATAATCAACTCTTACCCATCCTCTATGAGTATACTCTTTCTAAATACCCCAATAATGAGAAAATTTTTAGAAGTCCTTATCAAATCCCTTATGATTTCTCTTTCTTATTTACCTTTTTATACTTCTCTTGAGTCTTGGATTTGAAAGTCATGTTCTCTGTTCATTCTCTGTTCACTTTTCATCTGGAATTCTTGAAAGTCCTAGATTTCATTCAATGTGCACTCCTCCCACCCATCCCACCCCCTCCTCCTAGGATTATATTCAGTTTTGCTGGGTAGATGATTCTTGATTGTTATCCTACATCTTTTGCCCTCTGGAATATTATTATATTCCAAGCCCTCTGATCCTTTAATGTAGAAACTGCTAAATCTTGTGTTATCCTGACTGGCTCTATGATATTTGAATTGTTTCTTTTTGTCTGCTCACAGTATTTTCTTCTAAATCTGGGGGGCTCTGGAATTTAGCGTTAGTATTACTCGAAGTTTTCATTTGGGATCTCTTTCAGAGAGTGAGTCAGGAAGTGATCTGTTGGTTCTTTCAATTTCTATTTCCCTCTCTGGTTCTAGAATATCAGGGCATTTTTCCTTGATACTTTCTTGAAAGATGATATATAGTCTTTTTTCTTTTTCTTTTTTGTGTGTGGCTTCTGCTGCTTCAGAATTTGTTTGGAGGCACTATTAAAGTTGTTTGAAGGGGTTTTGGGAGAGCTCAGAAGTGTCCCTGCCTTTTTTGTTTTCCATCTTGACTCTGCTCTGTATTGTTATTTCTTTAGCCCATTTTTAACTCAGTCTTTTCTAGGATTGTTTTCACTTGTATGTTTTCAAAGAAGTAAGCAATCAGAGGGCAAACTATTTAGTTAATCCCTTGGCATTTACAATATGCAATACATCCTGTGTATTACAATAGAATCTTAATGATGCTGCTGCTGTTGTATTGCTGATACCTATATCAGAGATTCATAGCAGATTTGGTTTTCTTGGTGATGTGTTTAAGGCATACTTATTCTCCATAGTCCTAGGTCACTAGTAATGAGATCTTGTTGAAAGAAGTGGTGTGGAAGTGATGTTCTTTCTACTTTATTTTGACCTTGGCAGGACTTTTAAGGAGAGGACCACAATAGGATACTGAAATGAAGCTATTCACTTGTAGATAAGGAGCAGAAATGCTGCCAGAACACACAGAATGTAACTTGAAGCTAATGTGGCTGACCTCAGCTGCTAGAAGACAACATAGGTGTTTTGCAACAGGACAGTGTGCAACAAACAGGAATATGGTAACTCTTTTTGAGCCATGCCATTTGTAACCTACCATAAGGAGAGAAACAAACATAAACAACTTAAAATACTGTATGAGATATTCTGAGCTTTTGTAGTAGTGTTCCAAGACCTACTACAGTCTAAGTCTTAGATATCTCTTCTCTTCTCTGATTGTGCAAGCTAAAAATCAACCCTGGCAATCAAAAGGTAGCTGCCTATACTTTTGACTTCTTCCCTGCCTCAAATAATCTTTACAGTTAATCCCAGTTAATACAGAAGAATATGTTCCTGAAAAATATGAAACTAGAAGCTTTGGCTGCCAGAAAATTGGGACCACAAATAAGATTAAAGTTTTGTTGTATCATTAAAAACTGCTCTAAAATAATTAATTACTAATTTTAATAAAATCTTTATTCACAAATTAGAGAATGCTAGAATGTTGAATCAAATGTGTTGGAATCTTTACAAAGTGTTGACTCATTAGAGTTGATAGAAACAATAATTATCTAATTTAGCATGGTTCAGTATGATTGATCTGATCTTACAAGGAGATGTTATGGGCCAGAAGAAACAAGGTACTAAGTGGAACTGAGAAACAATGCTTGTGTTCACACTTTTAGTGAGCTCATATAATCAAAAAGTATTTAAGTACTCATTGGAGTTCACAAGTATGGGAGATTCACAAAGTTAACTTTGTAACTTTGTGAATTCACATCTCCCTTAATCCCTGCCTCCAGAAGGAGGAGTCAATCTTTGGGAGATCATATATATAGAAGCTTTAGAGCTTCAAGTTAGTTACTTCTGAACATTGCCAGGGGCGGGAGAGGAGCACTCTGGGAAGAAGCCTACAAGCCTCTCTTGGAGGCACAACAGATTCATTCCAACTTTCACCTTGGTGCTGGCTGGAGATATTTTGGAATGGTGGCTGGCTTTCTGCACGTCCCCCACTGAGACCAAGGCTGGTCTGAAAGGCTCTCCAGAAAGCTGCCCAGTCCCAAGCAGAGACAAGAGATTCATTCCATCTTCCACCTTTGTGCTGGCTGGAGGCTGAAGAAAGCAGAGGCAAAGGACAACTGCAATAGCTCTTGGAACCAAGCAGAAAGATAGGTCTCTAAGAAAAACTAACTGAGCTATTTTGGAGGAAGCAATAAAAGATCTGAACTTTTATCACCTGGCTGTGTTTGGAGTGATTATTACTTTTAACTGAAACTAAGGCTGCCTCCAGAAAACCTCCCCAAGAAACCTGCTCTCCCCCAGAGAACCATTATATTAAGAAAAACACCACACAAATGTATGGATGGGACTTGGGGTCTTGGCTTAGGGTTGTAGACCCTAAGAGACATACTTTACCTACCAAAATTTGTCCACAGTAGCCTGCTGGTTGTTCTGTCACAAGTCTCTCTCCACTACAAACCATCCTTCATTTAGCTACCAAAGTGATCCCTCTTCTGAAAGTGCAGGTCTGACCATGTCATTCTTCCCATTTCCACTCAATAAACTCTGACTTCTTATCACTTTCAGGATAAAATTTAAAGTTCTCTGTTTGGCATTCACAGCTTTTATAATCTGTACCCTTCCCCACCTCTGCCCTGCTCCATTTTCAGTCTTCTTACATTCTTGTTACACCTTCTCAAATCTTCTCATACCTTACACCTTGTATTCCTCCTCATACTTTGCCTTCCAAGAACACTGGCCTCCTGGCTGTTCTTCACACAAGACTTTCCATCTCCTGAGTCCAAGCATTTTCCCTGGTGATTTTTCATATCTAGAATTCTCTTTTTCATCATTTCTGCCTTAGCTTTCTTCAATTCCCAGCTAAATTTAGCTAAAAGCCTAATTTTTGCCATATTATTTCCCAATTTTCCCAATAATTTTTATTATATAGTGAGTTCTTATCCCAGAAGCTGAAATCTTTGGGTTTATCAAACATTAGATTACTATAGTCATTGACTATTGTGTCTTATGAACCTAACCTATTCCACTGATTAACTATTCTGTTTCTTAGCCAGTTCCAAATGGTTTTGATTACCATTGCTTTATAATATAGTTTTAGGTCTGGTATAGCTAGACCACCTTAATTTGCATTTTTTGTAATTAATTCCCTTGAAATTCTTGACCTTTTGTTCTTCCATCTGAATATTATTTTTTCTAACTATGTAATTTCCTGGCAATTTGATTAGTATGGCACTGAATAAGTAGATTATTTTAGGTAGAACTGTCATTTTTTATTATATTAGCCAGGCCTACTCATAAGCACTTAATATTCTTCCAGTTGTTTAGATCTAACTTTATTTGTGTGGAAAGTGTTTTTTAATTGTGTTCATTTAGTTCCTGGCTATGTTTTGGCAGGGAGACTTCCAAATATTTTATATTATCAAGTTATTTTAAATGGAATATCCAGTATCTCTTGCTGCTGGATTTTGTTGGTAACATATAGAAATGTTGGTGATTTTGTGGATTTATTTTATATCCTGCAACTTTGCTTGGTAATACATTTTAAATTTTATTTCAGTGATCTACTCACTGCTCGCTCCACTGAAGGGGAGAAGTCAGAGAGCAAATCTAAAAAAAGTTATATATCCCTTGGTAGCCTCTGTGGAGGTCCCATTATGGGGAAATTCATATCAGACTATCAACTGTTTATATTTCTGAATTATCAGTTATTATCTTTTGATTGCTTTTGATTGCACTGATAAAAGTGCTGCTTCCAAAAATCACTCCTTCCAAACAGCTTGTTGCCTAGTTGGAGAAAGCATATAAACCACACACATAAAAAGATAACAATAGAGGAAAGCATGTAATGGATGCCAAATTAATGGTACATCCACAAATGCTAGAACTACAACTATTTGCATAGATCAAATAGAAAAAGATTTCTTTTAAAGTGAGGGTTGATTCAGACTTTTTCCCCTCCTAAATTTAAGTAGGTGGGATGGGGAGAGGAGTAGTCAGAAAGGAAGTAACTCTTTGGGACATATTCTTTGAGAATACAATGGCTAGACTGGTTCTGTCTCCTTTCTCTCCCCGCCCCCCCCCCTAATTCTTTGATGGAGGGGGAATATAGGTCAATTATATTAGGAAAGATAAAATAATAATGAGAGAAACTATGTGCATATATTCCCTCTGTGTCTGTCTCTCACACCTTTCACTCTCTCTGCCTCTTTCTATATATATATATAAGTATGTGTATACCTGAGGGCATGTGGATGATTTAAGGATTGAAATTTCCCTTTAATTTGGCCATCCTGGATTTAAGTGTTTGCAACTCCATGCACATACTGAAACAGTTTGCCTCTTTCTGGGTGTGTTCCATTTGTCCTTTTCATCATGCAGGAGATTTTAGAATAAATTTTGATATAGAAAGCCTTAAAAATAGTTGTGCAAGTAGGGTTTTGGCCATCATAAGTGAGCTATGGAGGGTGAGACAAAACAAAGACACATTAGGGTAAAGGTAGTAGTATGTGGAGCTTTACATTTCCCTTCCTTCTTAAGGAACGCTTACATTAGGTAGAATAAGAAAAAAAGTCAAAAGCATAATTATCTTTATTAGCTGCTGAACACTTCATTTCTTATCACTATTAGTCACATTTGAAAAGAGCCATAATTAGTAACCACAATGTATTAAAAAAAATTAAAAAGAGGAGAAATTAGAATTACATGTTTAGAAGCACTGCTAAATGTTTTGGGGATTTCTTATTCAATATAAATTTTTTACTCCTTAAGCACATTGACTTTTAGTAAAGTGAAGAAATGCAAATAATTAATGTTATTTTAGTATCTAATCAGGCTATAGAATAGTCTCTCTTTCTCTTTATATATATATCTCCATTTCTCATTGACAGCTTATAGCATTAAGCAGGAATCCTACAATGAATGAATGAGTGAAATGCTTAGCAGAGGTGGATTTCTGATAAAACTTGTGAGCTCTTCAGAGCAGCTTGTCAGATCTGTGTGTTTTAATTTCAGAGAGAAGCTTGCCAATATGAAATTAAGATGGCGCTGCAGATCCACTGTCCTTGGAATTGTTTTTTCAGGACTGGATATTGATCTACACTTCCTCTCACTTGGTTTCCTTTTGCTTATATTTGTGAGATATTTGGTCAAATTAGCGATACAGGTTGTAGGAACAGTCTGTGTTTGATTATAACCACTCTGTATAGTGAAAAAAAAATTTAATCAGACAATAGATAAAACTAACAACCCCCAGTATGCTATACATTGTCTTCATTATTCAATTCAGCCTGGGGAATAGAATGAAATAGATTGACTTTCCAATTCTCTGAGACTATTTATTTTTTCAGCCCTGATGCAGAGGAAGTATTTCTCAGAAATATGTTTCCCTGAAATTTACATAACAAAGTTTATATACATCTAAAAGCTCACTTAGAATATTTTTAATAAATGCAGTCTAAATGTTGGGCTCATATCCCTTGGTTATATTCTTTATGTTAATAAAATAATTAGCCAGCCCAAGTCTGGTAAAGGCTTTGAGTTAATGCCATGCCCTCTCTATCTTCTCGCTCTCTATTCTAGCTTGAGTGATAGTGAAGGAGAGAAGTAGTGAAGCTTTCCTTCATCTCAACCCTGAGGTATATTTTCAATTATCTACCATAGTATGTTTCCCATCTTTTATTGTATCCATGAAGCACTTTTACTTGGAAACTACTGTTTTTACCTCCTCTATGCAGCATTTAACAAATATCAAGTAATGAATCACTGATAACTTTTCAGGTGTCAATTAAAATGAATGCGGTTCAGAGACTTTTGGCTTCCCGTCTAATGAAAAGAAGAATACTGATAAGGTTTCAAAGTAATGATCGGCCAACTGTGCCTCTTGGATCACGGATTTTAACAGATCCAGCCAAAGTTTATGAACACAACATGTGGTGAGTGGTTATTTAAGTTTGATGTTGCTGATGGTATTAAAACTTAATTATCTTCTTCTTGTTTTCATGTAATGGTAGACAATGCCCTGGAAATGACTGACCAAATAACATCATTTAAAGATAGAGGTCAAAAATCTTCAATGAATGTATCACCTTGGGCAAATCACTTAATCTGTTTGCCTCGGTTTCCTCATTTGTAAAATAAGGATAATATTACCTACCTCCTAGGGTTATTGTGAGAATCAAATTAGATAATAATTGTAAAGTGCCTAAACAAATGTTTTGTATTTAGAAAGCACTGCATGTATGTTATTATTTTGTTACATATTATTGTTATATATTGTTATGTGTATATTCCCATGGATTCTGTCTTTTGAACCTTGAATTCTCTTTAGGCAAGATTAGGAAAATGGAACTTTTCAAGTGTGCTTAACATATTTAGAGACATGAGATATATTCCTGTCTCCTTAGCTCTATACTCATCTTCTCTCATCTATCTGCCTAATGGACCATTAGCCTTCTTCCCAGTTAGGCTGCCCCAGTGTTAACTCTTCCTTATCCCCTCTTCCTCATACACATATCAGTGAATATTGATTAAAGGCTCCCCCTTACTTTTTAAAAAACATCACATTAGGTACTGTGATACAGATATATATAGATATTAAGAGAAATGATATATTTGAGATCTTTGAAAATTTTTAAATGTAATAGAAATATAAGTATTGGTAAAAGGAGTTTCCTCCTCTAGGGAATTCCTTATCTATACCTGTGAAGTTACAGGACCAGTCACTATTCTTCTATGAATAACTGTTATTCTTCTATGAATAACAGTTATAATTTGGAGTGAATTCAAGAAGGAGAATGAGTTTTGGGAAGACATTTGATTTAAAGTGTGTTGAGTTTGAATTGGTACAAGAACATTGTAAATGTAGTCTAGTAAATATTTGGAAATTCAAGATTAGCACTCAGGAAAGAAGTCAGGTTAGAAATCATTGTTTGAATATAAATAAATAGTTTTGCCTGATATTATTACTATAGCCTCTACTTAAAACATCTTGGTATTTAAGGTACAGAATCATTTCTTTTAGATTTAAGGATGCTATTTCTTTGTTTACTTATTGAGCTCACCCCTCTATTCCTAAACCACTTCTTTCATACTTTTAGTGAAACACAATCCAACCAATATTTTTCTTCAATTCAATTAATAATTGTGACTTACCCTTTTAAATTATTCCCCAAAAGGTCATTTTTATTTTAGCTTAATCATTAACAATTGCATGTTTTAATATACAAAGAAACAAAAAAGAGTATTGTATATGAAACTGTGAGCTTTTTTTTACAACTTTTAAAGTATATATTAAACAAGATTATTGTCCTTTATTTAATCTCATTTTTTGTTTTCTGGAATTTTTTTTAATTAAAGAATTTTAAATTGATTACTCTTGTCGTTATCTCACCTTTTCCCCCCATTTGATCCCTCTGCCTCTCCCACCCAGTAAGCTATTCTTTATAATGAAGAACAAAAATAAAGAGGGGAAAAAATGCAAGTGAAACTAGCCACAAATCAACCAACTCTGACATTATATGCAGTGAAGAATTGCTTACATTACAGTCAGATTAGCCTAAAAATCTGTCCTTTATTTTAAGAAAAGAAAAGGGAAAAAATCCTATCCTTTTATTTATTTTTCAGTGCCTTAAAGAAGAGTTTATTCTTTCTGAGAACCTGGTAAATACCTCTATATTAGAAAACAAGCACTAAGTCTATTACTAATACTGTTAAATGATCTCTTATTGTCCTTTTTGGACACTGACAGAAAAATGTGGCCAGTTTAGAACACTTCAGAGGCACAGCCCAAAGCTTTGTTCCACTTAAGCAACTTAAGTATTTACTTCTAATGATGATTCATCATTCCATGACTGCCGTTGTATTAAGAAAGTACATTATGTGACAGTGTTGCAGAGGAAGGCTAGTGGAGGCCTGCTTGGTTGTTACAGTATAGTTTTCCTTTGTGTGTGTGCCAGATTTAAATATTAATCTACCACTTGTGTTAGGAGGCCATTCCGGATTCTAAATAAAGATCAAATGTCAATTTTTTTTCTCCTAGCTTAGAGTGGTGATTGAATTAAAATGCCACATATGAGAGAGAGAGAAAAAAGAAATAATAGATTAATTAAAAAGATTATATGTGATAATTACATAATAGAACATTTCTTATATAAATTTACTAATATTTAGTATCTAGAACATATAAATGTTTATACATATATATGTTTATATATGGAACATAGATGTGTTTTATGTAGTGGCAGATAAAAAGATAAATAAGACATGGTCACTGCCAGTTAGACGTTGGAAAAGTGAGACATATATATGAAAAAAATAAATAAAGCATAAGGCAATATATAAGAGCCCAATCAGTGGTATTGTAGAGAATGAGAGCAAATATCAGTATAGGTGAAAGACTCTACAGAACACTTGAGATTGAGGTTGGCCTTTGAGAATGACATTAAAATTACAAATATACACAGTCTGCTTTTAGAAAACAGAGAGTGAATAGACCAATTTGGATGGAGTAGAGTTCATCTTGTGGAGTTGTACAGATGAAGCTTGGAAAAGTAGATTATGTAGAATCTTACGTGGACCCTGATTATGAAGGACCTTGAATGTCAGCTTAGCAGGGTATTTGGGCTTTATCTGATAGGCATGGGCATTTTGTTAGGCTAAGGAATGATTTTTTGTGAAAGCAGTACTTTAGGAAAATTAATATGAAAAGATTTAATACCCTACCAATCAAACTGTCAAGAAGCTCCTTTATGGAACTGGAGAAATAATCACAAAACATATTAGGGGAAAAAAAAGATGAAGAATCTTAGGGGAAACAAATTTTTTTAGATGATGGAGAACCTAGTGTTACCAGACCTCATATATTATAAAGTAGTAATCATGAAACTATTTGGTATCTCTTGAAAAAATAGAAAAGTTTATCATTGGAATAAATAGGTAAACAAGGTCCAGAAGCAGCCACACATAGTAGCTTTATGTTCTATAAACCTACTAGAGCAGTTGATAAGAGGTACTCAGGAAACTGAAAAACTGGTAGAAATTAGTTTTTGTCTGATATTAGGATAAGTTAGAGATAAGCTCCAAAAAAATAAGTAATGTTAATTATTATTTTATGTAAAAGATCAGATTATTTAAAAATTAGAGGAAACTAGAAGGAGGTGCCATTCAGAATTAATGTTAGATTGATTGTAAAATATAAAATAAATGATTTTAATTGCACCTAGAATAAGAAAAGAAGGTATCAGTTGAGGGAGGAAGCTTTTGCATTTCTCATCAGTTATCTATGAGTAAGGTCAGATAGCCAAGGTACATAGGGATTTTATTCAAATATATAAGATCCAGAGCCATTTCTAATATGAGCAAATAGTTTTCTTTCCTTTTTCCTTCCCCCCCCTTTTTAAAGTAACTTTTTTATTTTTTCAAATACCAGTTTTCAGCATTCACTTTTGCAAAAAAATTTTGCTTCCTTTATCTCCTCACGTCCTCCCATGGACAGCAAGCACTCTAATATAGGTTAAATATGTGTAATTATTTTAAACTTTTCCATATTCATCATGTTGCACAAGAAAAATCAGATCAAAAGATGAAAGAAAAAAATGAGAAAACAAATAAACATCCACATAAAAACAAAGGTAAAAATACTGTGCTTTACTCCACATTCAGTCTCCATAGTTCTCTCTGAATGTGGATGACTCTTTCCATCAAAAGTCTGTTGGAATTGCCAAGTCTATCATAGTTAATTATCACAATCTTGTTGCTGTGTACA
The DNA here is from genome assembly GCF_016432865.1 of Antechinus flavipes. Taxonomy (NCBI): domain Eukaryota; kingdom Metazoa; phylum Chordata; class Mammalia; order Dasyuromorphia; family Dasyuridae; genus Antechinus; species Antechinus flavipes. The sequence continues at coordinate 420,147,585 of NC_067400.1, forward strand.
TTGTTCTCTTGGTTCTACTTACTTCATTTAGCATCAGTTCATGTAAACCTTTCCAGGCTTTTCTGAAATCAGCCTGCTTGTCATTTCTTATAGAACAGTAATATTCTATTATATTAATATACCATAACTTATTTGGCCATTCCCTAGCTGATGGGCATCTACTCAGTTTCCAGTTCTTTGCCACTACAAAAAGGCTGCTACAAACATTTTTTGCACATATGGATCCTTTTCTCTTTTTTATGATCTCTTTAGGCGATGCAGACCCAGTAAGAAATAATACTGGATTAAAGAATATGTACAATTTAATAGACCTTTGGACATAGTTCCAAATTGCTTTCCAGAATGATTAGATCAATTCACCACTCCACCAAAAATGCATTAATGTTCCAATTTTCCCACATCCCCTCCAACATTTATCATTGTCTTTTCCTGTCATTTTAGTCAATCTGAAAGGTGTGTAGTGTTACCTCAGAGTTGTCTTAATTTGCATTTCTCTGATCAATAGTGATTTAGAACATTTTTTTAAATTATTAGAAACGGCTTTAATTTCTTCATCTGAAAATTGCCTGTTTATATCCTTTTGTTGGAATCTTTACAAACTGCTAACTCATTAGAGTTGATAGATTATTGATCTGCTCTTACAAGAAGATGTTTTGGGCCAGAACCTAAAACAAGATACTAAGTAGAACTAATTGATACAATGCTTGTGTTTGCACCTTTACTCATTGGAGTTCACACGTTTGGGAAATTTCAGGGTTTAGTATGAGATATCTGAATTCACACCTCCCTTGAAGCTCTTAGGGCCAGAAAGCACTATGGGAGAAAACCCATAATCCCATTCTCTGAGAAGAGTCATATATAAGCCAGTGAAGAGTGATTCATTCGAATATTTTCCACTTGGCTGGCTGGTAGCGGAAGAAGCTACGAGTCGAGAGTTGAGCGGGAGATTGAGAAGGCTCTCTGTGGTGGCTGGGCTCCTGCATCTCCCCCACTGAGACCAAGCTGGTCTGAAAGACTCACCAGAAAGCTAGCCGAGCCCCAAGTGAAGGAGACAAGAGATTCATTCCATTTTTGTGCTGGCTTGAGGCTGAAGAAAGCAGAGGCAGAGGCTGAAGGACAAAACCTTTGGATTTGGAGACATTCGGAGGGAGCTCTTGGAACCAAGCAGAGAGATGGGCCTCTAAGAATCTAGCTATCTGGGCCCAAGGGAAGAGACAAGACTTAGAAGGAGAAATAAACATTTGTATTTTTACAAGCTGGCTGCATTTGGGGTAATTATTGATCTGAACTGATACTAAGGCTATCTCCAGAAAACTTCTCCCGAGAAACCTACCTTCGCTCCCAGAGAGAACCTTTATATTATTTTAAAGAAGAAAAAGAACACCACATCCTTTGACTGTTTATCAATTGAAAAATGGCTTATATTCTTATAAAGTTGAGTTAATTCTCTGTAAATTTTAGAAATGAGGCCTTTATCAGAATCCTTAGATGTAAAATTCCCCCCTCCCAGTTTTCTACTTCCCTTTTAATCATAACTGCATTAGTTTTGTATGAACAAAAACTTTTTAACATAATATAATAAAAATTATCCATTTTGCATTTCATAATGTTCTCCAGTTCTTTTTTGACCATAAATTCCTTCCTTCTCCAACAGATCTGTAGAGTAAATCTCTTGTTCTCCTAATTTGCTTATATCATCCTTGATGTCTGAATCATGAACCCATTTAGACCTTATCTTAGTATAAGGTGTTAGATGGTTATCAATGCCCAGTTTCTGCCACATAGTTTTCCAGTTTTCCCAACAATTTTTGTCAAATAATGAGTTCCTATCCTAGAACTAGAGTTTAGGAGTTAATCAAACATTAAATTACTATAGTCATTGACTATTGTGTCTTGTGAACCTAACCTATTCCACTAATTAACTACTCTATTTCTTAGCCGATACCAAATGGTACTACCACTTTATAATTTAGTTTTAGGTTTAGGCCACCTTCCTTTGCAATTTTTGTCATTAATTCCCTTGAAATTCTTGACTTTTTGTTTTTTCAGTTGATTTTTGTTACTATATTTTCTAGCTTTATAAAGTGAACACAGTTTTCTTTTCTTTTTTTTATATATATCTCTTTCCTTATTTTATTTTTCATTAACTTACACATGAACTTCTGGTGCTTCATTGAATTCTTTATATTCATCATTTCTTATGGAATATTTCTTACTACAACAATCAGTGGGCCTTTTCTTTGTTTCTAGTTCTGTTTTATGGGAGAGTTCATCCCATTCACATTCACAGTTATGATTACCATCTCTATATTTCCACTCTATTTTTTTACCCACCCCACCTTACCTTCTGTCACCCCTCCCCCTTCTCTTACTAGTTTTTTTTAACCTGCTTCACCTACTCTACCTTATTTTCTATCACCCTTCCCCCCTTCTCTTATCTTTTTTTCCCTTACTATTTGTGCCCTTTCTTCTATCCTGTCTATCCCCCCTTTTTTTTTCTTCTCCCACTTCTTTATAGGGTTAGATAAATTTGTATACCCAACTGAATAACTGCCATTACCTCTTAGGGCCAAAACTGATGAGATCAAGCTTCAGACAATGCTCATCCCCCTCCATTCTTTCTCTGATTGTAATTAGTTCTTCATGTGAACTAATTTTCCCATTATATTTTCCCTTTCTTCTTTTTTCCAGTACAAACCTTTTCCCACCTCTTAATGTTTTTTTCTTTGATGTCACCACATTAGAGTCCATTCAAAGTGACACCTTCAGTCCATGTGATGCTCTTCTCTGTCTGCCCCAGTGACAGATATAGTTCTTTAGAATTACAGATATTGTTTTCCCATCTAGGGGTGTAAACCGTTTAACTTTTAAATAACATATATTTTTCCCCCTGTTTACCTTTCTTTGCTTCTCTTGAGTCCTGTGTTTGTAAATTAAATGTTCTGTTTAGTTGTGGTTTTTTCAATAGAAATAATTGAAAGTCTCTTACTTCATTGTGGTCACAAGGAATCAAATATAACTGAAAGACTAAACACTAGTATATTTTAAGATTTTGCACAGTATTTTTAATATGTTAATTCATTTGATCCTTGTGAGTAAGTGTTGTGATTAGGCTCATTTTTACAGATGAGTAAACTGGCCCATCAATTGGAGAATGGCTGGGTAAATTGTGGTATATGAATGTTATGGAATATTATTGTTCTGTAAGAAATGACCAGCAGGATGAATACAGAGAGGACTGGCGAGACTTACATGAACTGATGCTAAGTGAAATGAGCAGAACCAGGAGATCATTATACACTTCGACAACGATATTGTATGAGGACATATTTTGATGGAAGTGGATTTCTTTGACAAAGAGACCTAACTAAGTTTCAATTGATAAATGACGGACATAAGCAGCTACACCCAAAGAACGAACACTGGGAAACAAATGTGAACTATCTGCATTTTAGTTTTTCTTCCCGGGTTATTTATACCTTCTGAATCCAATTCTCCCTATGCAACAAGAGAACTGTTCGGTTCTGCAAACATATATTGTATCTAGGATATACTGCAACATATCCAACATATAAAGGACTGCTTGCCATCTAGGGGAGGGGGTGGAGGGAGGGAGGGGGAAAAAAAATCGGAAAAGAAACGAGTGCAAGGAATAATATTGTCATTATAAAGTAATCATTAAATTAAAAAAAAAAAAGAAAAAAAAACAGATGAGTAAACTGAGTTGGGCATAGTATTAAGTTATTTGCTTGGGGCACATAGCTAGTTAATTAAGTGCCTTGGGCAGGATTTGAACTTGTCTTTCTGATCTCCAGTTTGTGGAGATCACAAACTCCACATATATATATATATATATATATATATGGAATATAAATGGACAAGGTAAAAATGAAAAGGAGAAGTAGTCCATTTAATTGAAGTTGACATTGTATTAGAGGGGCAGCTAGGTGGCTAGATTGCTAGTGCTTGAGTCAGAAATATCTGAGTTCAAATCCAACTTCAGACACTTACTAGCTTGTGACTTGACTGAAATAACTGAACAACAGCAACAATAACAACAAATGTATTGGTTGTCTGGATTTCTGTTATAGATAAAACCAGGTGAATGTAAGTTTAAAATACTTTATAACTCCTAATCACACCGTATTTTGAGATTTAGTATTCCAGTTTTGTTGATAAGCAAATTGAGGCTATGAGTATATTACAAATTATAAAAGATTTTGCTTGGATTTAGAATATACTTAATGATTATGTATGGAATCTCTAGGCCAAATGTTAATCAAGTTATTAGAATATTAGAAGACTTAGGATTCTTGAAATCTAGTCATCTGTTGAAGCCAGTAAACTTCCTTCTGACATGAATATTTTATGACATTGATATTTAATTTACTAGTTACCTGATACAGTTTTCAGACCTTTCCTTGACATTTGTTGAAGAGTGAATCTAGGCAAAAACCTATTTTTAAAATCAATAGAGAGTATGGGAAGGAGAGTATTCTTTGATCCAGTTAGTTTATATTGGATATCTGTAGTTTGCATCTACTTATTCAAATAAACTAATATTAAATAATGTAAGCAACAAGCAGAGCAGTGGCGTTTAATTTTTAAATAAGTTTTTGTTGTTATCTTTTTTTATGTTACCATAATTTCCTTCAACATCCTTCTCTCTTATCCTTGCAGAGTCATTCTATATAATAAATAAGAGGGTTTGTGTGTGTGTGTGTGTGTGTGTGTGTGTGTGTGTGTGTGCGTGCTGACTAATATTTGTTATTTTAAAAAAAACTTCTATTTTCAGGAAAAAGATATTAGACAATAATCTAAGAACTTGTCTCCTTAGATTACTTGGAAAAATAAACTGTTACGATGTTTTCTTATGTTATATATACATGCTTCCTAGATATTACAAAAATGACTACATAATCAATTCAGAATTACTTGTGAGAATGTAAGGGAACACAGATAATATGTATATTTATCATTACTTTCAAACTATTTACATTTTAGCTTCTTCTCTAACCAAGGTATTTATGGTGCTTATATTCCTTTTCTTTTTTTAAGTGAAAATTTCCCACTCTATTTTTCTTGGGTTTTTGGGGACATATGGTTAGTATGAAAATATTTTGCTGATTTCACATATATAATTGATATCATATTGCTTTCCTTCGTAATGCTTGAAGGATGAGTTGGGATGGATGGAGGTAGAGTATTTAGGGCACAAGATTTTATAAGAAAAGAATGTCAAAGATAAACAATATATTTTTAAAGATAAGAGAGTAAAAGCAATAGAAAATAAACAGATTACTTTTTTATAAGGTCATTTGCTGTTCCTCATCTCCCTGCCTATTATTTTTTTTTCTTTTAGCTTTTTATTTTTAAAATATATGCATAGATAGTTTTCAACATTTACCCTTGCAAAACCTTGTGTTCCAAATTTTTTCTCTCTCTTCCACCTACTCCCTCTCTTAGACAGCAAGTAGTCCATTATATATTAAACATGTACAGTTCTTCTATACATATTTCCAGAATTATCATGCTACACAAGAAAAATCAGACCAAAAAGGGATAAAATGAGGAAGAATGTAAAAAATAAGCAAACAACAAAAAAAAGTGAAAATACTATGTTGTGATCTACATTCAGTCCCCATGGTCCTTTTTCTAGATGCAGATGGCTCTATAAAGCCATCTAGATTAAATAGATTAAAGAAATCTATTAAAATTGGCCTGAATCACCTCATAACTGAAAAAAGCGAAGTCTATCAGAGTTGATCATCACATAATCTTTTTGCTGTGTACAGTGTTCTCTTGATTCTACTTGCTTTGCTTAGCATCAGTTCATATAAGTTTCTCCAGGTCTTTCTGAAATCATCTTGCTAATTGTTTCTTATAGAACAATAATTTTCCAAAACATTTATAAACTACAACTTATTCAGCCATACTCCAATTGATGGGCATTCATTCAGTTTTCAATTCCTTGCTACTACAAAAAGGGCTGCCACAAACATTTTTGCACATGTGGGTCCTTTTCCCTGTTTCATGATCTCTTTGGGATACAGGCCCAGTAGAGACACTGCTAGATCTAAGGGTATGCACAATTTGATAGCCTTTTGGGCATAGTTCTATATTCCTCTCCAGAACAGTTGAATCAATTCACAATTCCACCAACAATATATTAGTGTCCCAGTTTTCCCACATCCCTTCCAACATTTATCATTATCTTTTCCTGTGATCTTAACCAATCTGAAAGGTGTCTTAATTTGAAAGAAGTAGCGTTTTTAAAGACAAAACTAAAAAAAAAGAGGAAAAAAGCAGCATAATTAATACATTGAAAAATTCTCCACATATGTACAATGTATGATACTTTTGCATCTCTTCCTTTGACAAAGGATTGGAGTGGAGGCATCTTCCTTCGTTGCCATGTATACAAAAATGGTTTTAACCTTTCTAAAACATCAAAACACAGGATTATATAGAGGGAACCCTGTTTACTATCCCAATTAAATTTCTGCTGCATTTTGGCTAAAAGTAAAGCCAGTTCTGTTAATAAAAGTTTACCTTGTCCATGTCACAATAATACTTATCAACTTAAGCTTATTGTTAAACTTCAGGGTACTTCTTTTTTATTATTAATAGTTGGAAAATAAACTGTTCTAACTAGAAGTTGCAGTTCATTTTAACAAATAAATAAGAACTTGCTTCTAATCTCTCTTCTCTATTCCATATTTCACTTTCAGCCAAAATAATCTTTCAAATTTATAGGTTTCATTGCTTCCTTACTCAGAATTTTTAATAGCTCCTTTATTGTTATTTAGTTGTTTTCAGATATATCCAACTCTTCATTATCCAATTTAGGGTGTTATTGGCAGATATTGGAGTGTTTTGCCATTTCTTTCCACAGCTTATGAAATGACTTGCTCAAGGTCATATAAGTGATGTATCTGAGGCCAGATTTGCACTTATGAAAATGAATCCTGTCCAGGTTCAGCACTCCATTGTGCCATCTAACTATCCATATCCTTACTATGTATAGTAGAAAATAGCTTGTCCTTTAAGGCCTTTCACAATCTTATTCATCTATTATTCCAGCCTCATTATATACTGTTCCCCATTTTTGAACCGTATCCTAGTCAAACTAGGCTGACTCTAGTCACATTTTGATCTCTTTAGCTCCATAGAGACCTAAAGTTCATCTCTGTTTGAAGTGTACTTTCTCAGCTTTTCTATTTGTTGAAGTTATTCTTGGCCTAGCTTAGGTGTCCCTTTTTCCATGAGAAATGGGCAGTTGATTGGTGCACTGGATAGAGTGCTGTTCCTAGAATCAGGAAAGGTGAAGTTCAAAACTGGCCTTAGACACTAGTTGGGTGATCCTGGATGGGTCACTTAAACCTTTTTGTCTCCATTCTTCATCTGCAAGATGAGTTGGAGAAGGAAATAGCAAACCACTCCAGTATCTTTGACCAAGAAAATCCCAATTGGGGTACAAACATTTGTACACAGCTAAGCAATAGCAAACTTCCATGAGACTTTCCTGTCCCTTCCCCACCTGCTGAAGGTGATGTTTCTCTTTCTTAAATTTTCATGAAGTACTTTGTATGGATCTTTTTCTTTGTCTGTCTCATCTATATAGTTCTTGCTTCTTTTTGACTCACTATTGTGTTTGATTGTGGGCTCTTTGCATCTTTGCATTTGGATGGCCATTAGAGGGTTCCCGCATAAAAGGCACTTTATAAATGATTGTTGGGTCAAATTGTGTATAAAACATCTTGCTCAGTCCCCGGATATTAGAAAGTGTTCATAGAACTTCTATTTAAATGGAATTTTTCATAGATGTGTTAAGCTTTATTATTTTAAAATTATATCAAGACTTACTTTTAGAATTCTGGCTTCAAAGAATTAGAATAAAATAAAAATATCTAGAATAAAACATAATTAAATTTGAGATTATATCAGCTATTGCTAGAATATTCCATAGGCTTAGTGTGTGATATAGGGTTAAGTGCAGCTATTTCCCTAGCATGTGAGTTCAGTTTTATTTTCCAGTCAACATCAAAATTAAGGAGAAATGTGTGATGTGGGGAAGAATTACAAGAACCAGCAAAGATAAGAAGAAGGAAGATGCACTAATAATACACAGAGAATGGTGAAGAAAACCCTTGTGAGTTCAAGGTAGAACTCTCGTGAGGGAAAAAGTTTTGAAATGTAGAGACCAACAGCTTCATAGACCTATGGGGAAAAGGTCAAAGAGATTCTGATGGTGATTGGCAAAGCCAGTTATAATTAGCAGGTATATTATTCTTGTAGCTGACAAGAGCCCCAGTGGCAGTCTGGAGAGATTTATAATCTTAGGCTAAATACAACTAGAAGATAAAGCAAAGTAAATCATAGTCATATGTATTATGTGTTTAAATCTAGTCATAGAGTAGATTATTATTATGGATGGAAATCAATTAAATTCAACAAACATTTTAATGCCTACTATGTGCCATTCAAGCCATTATATTCATTTGAAATGATTATGGAAATTTAGTGAGTATAGTGAAATAATAGGTAATGGAGCACAGCATAATCTTGTCACTCAGAACTACCTTCCTTTCTGTAGAAGACTGTTAGAATTCTTACAAGGTGCCAAGTCACTGGAATTGATAGAGACAATAATTATCTAATTTAGCATGGTACTTAACAGTTCTCTAGTTCACTAATGTACTTAGTACTTATTAGAGTTCCACAAAATTCACATCTTTAAGAGAGCATATATAAGGACAAGCCCACTAAAGGACAAATCCACTAGAACAAAAGCTCCACTAGAAGCTTTCCGGGGAGGAGACAGATTCATTCCATCTTCCACCTTTGTTGTGGCTGGAGACTCAAACACAAATCTTGGAAGTTGACGAGATTCAGAAGACAGAGCTCAAGTTCTCAGAACTAAGACTACAGAAGACCTCCAGAAAACTAGCTGAGCCCCAAGTGAAGGATATAAGACTTGGAAAGAGACAATAAAGGAATTGGACCTTTAATACCTGGCTACATTTGGGGTGATTACTCTGAACTGAAATGAAGGCTGCCTCCAGAAGCCCCCCAAGAAACCTGCTCCCAGAAAAGATTACATTTTAGAGAAGAACATTACAGAAGGCAGTAAGCAAGGAACAAAGGGTCGCAATAAAACACCAATACATGCATGAGTAAATATAGAATTATAGCACCTTTTAGAAAGTACATTTCTTTTGGAAATAGCAAAAAGGGTAATTGCCATTGGAATCAATTTAGTTCAGTTTATCAAGTGCCAGGTATTATGTAGGTACTCAGTGAATAAAGACAAAAATGAGATAGTCTCTCTCAAAGAACCTGTTGAGGGGAACAGCATTTACATGATAAATTGAATACAAGTTTCAGCAAGAAGACTTCTTGTAAGAAGTTGTACTTAGCAATGATATAAAATAAAGGTTCTGTGAGCTGGAGATGAGGATATAGTGATTTCCAGACATGAAAGGGATTGTTTGTTAAGAATGGAGATGGAATTTCATATATAAGGAACAGGAAAAAGACTGATTATCATACAGAGTACATGACCAGAACTGATTCTTACCATGGAGCCAGATAATCTCTAGTCTAGTGGCATTTTATATATTCCCTAGTAGGCAAGCTGACTTAGATGAATAACTGCAAACACAGACTATAGCAGACAATCAGGTTGCTGCTAGTGATAGATACTTAATAACAAGGAGAGGTCTTGTCTGCAACAGCTTTTGCAACTGCTTATACAGAAAAAACAACAAGCAAATACAGTATGCCCTGGTTTTCCTTGCCTTCCCAGAATCCAGTAGATATAATCTTTCTTTGATGGTTTTGAAGATATTTCAGAATTGGGCAGTACCTAAGACTTGTCATTTATATAAAATATCTATAATATAGATAGATATGGAAAGAATAAAAAAAATTGAGCAGAATCTGCATTGACCCTGTTACCTATGCAAAGTGACTGTAAAGTAGGAAGAATGAATCCACCAGCTTCATGTACAAATCTTTCATTACTCTCTAGATTTGTCTGCCAGTTTTTGATTTTTAATTAACTCCTTAATATCATCTTGTTTGACATTTCATAAAAACAGAATTTTCTGATTGCTTAGATCATACTAATCATTTGATGTACATGGGTAATATCAAGCTATATATGGCTTCACTGCACTCCCCCTCTTCCCCCAAAAATTAAATATTCCTTCACCTTATCGTATCTTTTTCCAGTGATGCCAGACTGTCATTTGTAAATTCTTAACTTACACAAAGAAAAAGATAGAGACCAAAGGTGGTGTGTTCTAATAGTGAAGTCAAATTGAATCAGTAAATAAAGGTGGTAATAAGATACACCCAGGATGCTCCACAGAGACTGCTGTACCTGAATGTATTAAGAAACTTATTGGCATCCTGAAATCAAAGTTCAATGGGAAGAACATATGTAAAACGATTAACACTTAATATTAATGTGTATACTTTTGGAATTGTAAAAAGGATCATAACATATTTGTCCTAATAAGGATCTATGTAATATTAACAAAATTTTGGGGCTAAAACAGGGTGAAAGATTAGCACTTTTCTTACCAAAGAAGAGAAAGAGGATTATTGTATGTTCTCAGGGCACAAACTTACAGAAATACTTTTCACCAAGGAGTAGTAAAGCCTGTTAACAGGTATATAACACTGAATTTCTCAAGTGTAAATGAAAGTATTTTACTTCTAGAAAGGAGCTTTTGGAATGTCTAAGATTCAAAATCCCTACCTTGGCCTGTATTGACTTATACTCAAAGCCTGGAACAACTGTTTGTATTATAGAGATTTGTTTGTAGAAACATGGTTTATGATGACATTTCCAGAATAGATTGCCACCAAAAATTATAGAAGAGTTATCCTTAAAAAATTTAAAGATTTGATACTTTCAGAAATGTAAGAAAATGGTGGAAATTGTAACACATTATGATAGGCTATAAAATTTTAGTATCTGTTGAAAACCTGATGATTATAATTATACATTAGAAATTAACTATACTTTAATGAACTGACAGATAACAATTTCTTATCAATATAGGCTTTAAAGTAACCTAGAAAAATTAATAAACTACACTGGAACTGGAACATTATCACCAATTGAAATGTTGCCTACAATCTCCTGGTTTTAACAATGATCTAAAAGATTTAAGAACATTATTCTTAATAGATGTCATTAACTCAGATATTCACAATTACTAAGAGATATGAAACAAAAAGCTTTTAAAATATAGATCTAGCAGAAAAGTAAAAAATTATGTAGATACATAATGTCTCTAATATCTGGTCTACTACTTGGATTGTAAGAAGATTCCCTCTGTATACCTGAAGAAGATGAACTTACAAACTAATGTGTTTTTTTTCTGCAAAAAAAAAAAAAAGGCATTATTGAGCTGAACCAGGAGATCATTGTACAAAGCAACAACAATATTATACAATGATCAATTCTGATGGACATGACTTTCCAACAATGAGATGATTGAGGCCAGTTTCAATGATCTCATGATGAAAAGAGCCATATACACCCAGAGATAGGGCTACGGGAACTGAGTGTGGATCATAACCTAATATTCTCACACTTTTTGTTGTTGTTTACTTGCATTTTATTTTCTTATTCATTTTCTTTCTTTTTTGATCTGATCTTTCTTGTACAGCAAGATAATTGTACAAATATGTTTACTATATTGAAATTAACATGTATTTTAAGATGTATAACATATATTGGATTACTTGCCATCTAGGGCAAGGGGTGAGGAGAAGGAGAGGAAAATTTGTAACACAAGGCTATGCAAGGATCAATGTTGAAAAATTATCTGTGCATATGTTTTGAAAATAAAAAGATTTAATAATAAAAAAGCATTATTTTTCCTCACCTGTAAAATACCTTTCCATTTACTTTGCTTAAATTTCAGACAAAAGGGAATATATTATATTGAGATATTCACCCATAAAGTATTGGTTTAAACAGTCCAAATTAGTATTTAGAAGAAGTTTTTACTAGTAATGCAATAATCTTTACAAAATATTTTCAAAAAAGTTTTCTTTTTCCTTAGTGATTGGAACTAGATTCCTGACTCTAACTGGATTCCTGGCACTCTATTCACTGTACTACCTAGCTGCAAAAATAGAAAATTTCAAAGCTATGAGAGACTCCAGCAACCATCCAGACCATCTCATGCCTGGAAAAGAATACCCATTAATAATAGATCACATTTCTGTTAAAACTTTTAGATTTTCAAAGTGCTTAATATATATACACAACCCAAACAGCCTTGCATTAGATGCTCTTATTATCCCCATTTTACAGTTTAAGAAAGGTTAAATGATGTGCCCAAGTAGTAAATATTTAAGATCGAAGGCAAGCCTAGATCTTCCAGTTCACTTAGTTTTATGTTCTTTCCATTGCATCATGTTATTGTACTGTACAAATACCAGACAGATAATTATTCAATCTTTGCTTGAAATTTCCATGGAGGAGGAACCCTCTATTTCCTGAATGCCACCCAGTGCACTCCTTCTATTCAATTCGCAGCCCATTTAATCCATTTAGATATCTAACCCAGATGTTTATTTTGGTATATGGAGTCTATACACTGTCCAACTTCGTAATCTGAACAACAGATATTCTTTATCCATTTGGTGTTTCCTATGTGGATGGTCAAGATAAACTTTTTTAAAGTGGTGATAGATTCTTTCCAGAACATTCTGCACTGTTGTAGGGCTTGATACAACCAGCATAATGTCATCTGCACAGAGAAACATCTGGAATTCCTCAACATTCACACGAAATTTTCTTTAGTTTGGAGTCAGTGTTGGCTTTCTTCCATCACAGAAATAAACAGCAATGGTAAACATGTATCTTCTTGCTTTATGCGTCTTTTAATGTTTATGATTATCGATCAATAAATGGGATTATTTTTGTTGTTTTATCTTCTAGTAAAATTTTGATCACTTTTTTGGTGTGTGGATAACAGAAACCTTGATCTCAGAGACCTTTTAAGGCAACATTTTGGTCTTCTGAATCTATGCACAATAAGTACAGTGGAATCTTATCTTCTTTATATCATTCAATTAATTTTCAAAGGATACAGAATGTAATTTGCAAAAGTCTACCAGTTCTCTGTTAATAATGCCCTTGATTCATGTAAGATGGGAAAAGAAACATACAGATGAGCAATTATTGATATTCTTGTTTGTTGGGGGGTTTTTTGGCTATTAATCACCAAGCTATTTTACATAATTCCTTCTCATACCTTGTAAATCAATCCTTTAATTCCTTGCAATATAGCTTCCATTGTGAATTTCCTCTATATACATTTAGTCTTATTCTAATTATTGTTCCCTTCTTCTCTTTAATATCCCTTCTATCCTCTATAAGCATATCCAGGCCTGGGATATGCTATATAGATCCAAATGTAGTAGTTCTACTGTCCTTGTTAGTGATAACAATTCATTATTAAAAACTTTGCAAATCTTTCTTGTTTTTCTTCTGTTTGCTTCTTCCATTCATTTCCAAATTTGCATGTCCTCAGGTTGATTTTGCTTAGTTGGATATCTTGTCAACTTACTTTAAAATGTTTTATCCTCCATTTCTAAATATTACTTATAGTCATTCATCATCCTTCAACATAAGTTTTAACAAATGAGTTTATATTATAAACTGGTCTTGCCTTTGGTCATCTTATCCTTCTCCTTGGCAAGTAAGATAAGCATTTGCTATCTAAGAGACTTTTTGGCTACAGAGTGAAAGAGAGTAGTAATGTAATATACAATAAGCTTGGAAAGAGAGATCGAAGTATGATTGTGAAGGAATTTGTTTTTGTAATGGGTAATCATTTAAAACTCTAGATATTGTGATAATTACACTTTGATAGGGTAAGCTGAAACTTTTTCCTCACCCTAGTTTAAGATTTTTGTGGTGATGAGATATCTTGTCTTTTATTCCCGATAAGCTTATAGAACATTATATAAATAATCTACTTTTAAAGTAGTAGAATGATATCACATTAAGAGTCGAGGTAGTAAGTTAGAACAAAAGGTCTTGCAATTATCAATGCTGAAAAATTACCCATGCAGATATCTTGTAAATAAAAAGTATAATTAAAAAAAAAAAAGAGTTGAGGTAGTAAAGTTCTTTTGGACAGCCATCAAGGACAGAATATCAAGGAACCATTAATGAAAAAGAAGTGGTGGGGAGGGGGTGGTGGTGAATGTGCCTGTGATTGATGAAAAATTGAATTCTGCCTCAGGCCTGATGGATTTACAGGAGAATCTTAACTGACTTTTGAAAAATAATACCTATACTAGACAAATTATTATCAAAGAGTAAGAAAGAATGAATTTTGCTTAATTTTTTTTGAGTCAGATATAATTTATATCTAAGCCAAGGAAATATAAAAGAAAAAGATGATTATGAATCAGTTTCAATAATTAGGGAATCTGGGTACCATAGTAGATAAGAATATAAGGCCTGGAGTTAGTTTCAATCTAACCTCAAACCTTTACTAACAAAGTGATCCTGGACAAGTTTGTCCTGTTTGCCCTGAGGCAAATCCTCTTTACCTCATTTTCCTCATCTGTAAAATGAGCTGAAGAGAGAACATCAAATCACTCTAGTATTTTTGCCAAAGAATAATACCCCAAATGAAGTCACAAAAAATCAGATGACTAAAACAACTGAAAACTCATTGACTAAAAATTTTATTGATTGATATAATAAAAAAAACTTCACTAAATTTATTCAAAAATTAATTCATTATAATAAGTTTGATTAATTCCAGAGAAGAAAGGATGATTCAGCATTTGGAAGATAATGAATAGAAAATGTCCAAAATTACACAATTATTTTAATAAATACAAAAAAAGCCTCTGACAAAGAACAATGTTCATTCTAAAAAAAAATCTGCAAAATATAGTTGTTGAGAGATCTTTCTTAAAAATAAGGTTTTTTTTTTTAATATTGTGTATTTCTTATATTTCCCTAGTATCCCAGGTAACTCTACCCTACTGTCTCCTAGATAGATGTCCAAATGGCAAATAATAATTTTTTGAGAGGGAAAAAAGGTAAGTACAACTAGTTGATACATGGAAAATAATCCAAAAATTTGGGTAGTATATAATATTCACACTCCTTCCACCTCTGTAAAGGTGTAGTTAGAAGTAAGAGATGTCTTCATGTATTGGAGAGATTTTTAAAATATGATAAAACAGTATTTAAAACCAAAAGCAAGTTGTATATTTATTGAGGATACACTAGAAACTTTCTCAACAAATATAGGGTAAAGTAAGGGTGAAAGGGTGTCCTCCTTCCCTTTACTATGTAATAGTTATAGAAATGCTAGGAATAAGAAAAAAATTATTCAAGACATAAAGATAGCCAAAAAGAACATGACTATCCTTATTTACTAATGAATGGTAGTTTCTTTATTTTTAAAAAAGGTCTTTGGAAAATCATAGGAAAACAGCAAAGAAACTAATTAAGCCAGTAAGTTCTTCAAAGTTGCAAGCTATAAAATAAACCCACAAAAATCAATAACGTATAAATGTACTATTAACAAAATCCAATAGGCAATTATAGAAAAAGAAATCCTATTCAAAATAACCTCAAAATGCATAAAATATTGGGGAGTCAATTAACCAAAGCACTTTTAATATTTGTATGGCTTAATTTCTCTTTCTCTTTTTAGCCTCCCCTCTCTTCAAAAGTCTATTTTGCTCTACAATACTGCCTTCTTTAATCTACCCTCCTACTTATTACTTCCCACAGTTACTATAAGCCTCTTCCTCTCCTACCTTGTTGGGTATATGCATGTGTATGTGTGTATTTTTTTTCTTCCCACTTACTTGTTGAGTAAGATGAATTTCTGTATTCATCTCTGCGTGTATATGTGTGTGTATGTATTTTTCTCTATGAATTAGTTCAGATGAGAGTGAGGTTTCAAGCCTTGTTTACACCCCCCTTCCCCCCCCCCCCCCCGGTGTTTCCCCCTCCATTGTGAAAACATTTCCTTATGTACCTTTTTTTATTTTCCTAATCTTCCTCTCCATACCTCTTTTTCCAAATGCATGCCTCTTTATTACCCTCCCATTCTTCTTTTGAGCTCTTGCCAACACAATAGACTCATGTCCTCTAAGAAGATTCTCTAATGATGATAAATGATGGTTTCTTATGAGTTATATGTATCATCTTTCTATGTATGAATGCAGTTTAACCTTACTCACTTTTTAATGATTTCTCAATCATATTTATCTTTTTAATGCTTCTCTTGAGTCTTGTGTTAGAATTTCAGATTTTTTTTATTCACTGTAATATTCTTTTCTAAAATATAACATAGTCTGTGAGCAAGTTTCTTTTCAGTTCATTAATCACAAGTGCAGCCAGAGATTAAAGTCCAAATCCTTTATTGTTTCTTTCAAAGTTTTGTCTCCTTCCTTGGGCCCAGTTAGCTTTCTTAGAGGCTTATCTCTCTCCTTTGTTCCAAGAGCTCCTGCCGCTAGTCCTTTGCCTCTGCAAGCTTCAGCCTCTAGCTCCCTACGAAGCCAAAGGTTTGTGCTTCAATCTCTAGTCAGCACAAATGTGGAAGATGGAATGAATCTGTCTCCTCCTCTGAGAGCTTCTAATGGGCTTCTGTGTCTGGCCCTGTGAGCTTCTTGCTTATATACTGTACACTGAGTATACATCAATCATTATATCACTAGGAAACCATTATTTGTTGTAGGATTAAGTCAATGCTAAACTAGATTTAACCACTGTCTCCTCAATTCCACTTAGTACCTTGTTTCAATTTCTGGCCCATAACATCTCCTTGTAGGATCAGATCAATCATACTGAACCATGCTAAATTAGATAATTATTGTCTCTATCAATTCCATTGATTTAGTATCTTGTAAGAATCCTAACAATTCACCTCTGATCTTTTCATCAAGAATACTTTAACAACTTCCATTTTATTAAATCTGCTTCCCCCCTCCCCAGTCTCCTATAGGATTATTCTTAGTTTTAGACATCGATCCATACCTAACATCATATACCAAGATAAGGTCGAAATGGGTTTATCATTAAGACATAAAGAGTAATACTATAAACAAATTAAAAGAACAAAGGATAGTTCAGATCTGTGGAGAAGGAAGGAATTTGTGGTCAAAGAAGGACTAGAGTACATTATGGAATGCAAAATGGATAATTTTGATTATATTAAGTTAAAAAGTTTTTGTACAAACAAATTCAATGCAGAAAAGATTAGAAGGGAAGCAATGAACTAGGAAAAGAAAAATTTACATCCAAGGGTTCTGATAAAGGCCTTATTTCTAAAATATATAGGGAATTGACTCAAATTTATAAGAATCAAGCCATTCTCCAGTTGACCAAATGGTCAAAGGATATGAATAGACAATTTTCAGATGAAGAAATTGAAATCATTTATAGTAACATGAAAAAATGTTCTAAATTACTATTGATCAGAGAATGCAAACTAAGACTCTGAGGTACTACTATACACCTCTCAGATTGGCTAAGATTACAGGAAAAGAAAATGATGAATGTTGAAGAGATGTGGAAAAAACTGGTACACTAATATATTGTTGGTGGAGTTGTGAACTGATCCAATCCTTCTGGAGAGCAATTTGGAATTAATGACCAAACAGCTATCAAACTTTGCATACCCTTTGATCTAGCAGTGTCTCTCTTGGGCTATATACCAAAGAGATGATTTAAAAAAAGGGGGGGGGGAGAACCACATGTACAAAAATGTTTGTAGTGGCAAGAAAGTAGAAACTGAGTGGATGCCCATCAGTTGAAGAATGGCTGAATAAGTTATGGTATATGAATGTTATGGAATATTATTGTTCTTTAAGAAATGATTAGGATGCTTTTAGAGGGGTCTAGAGAGATTTACATAGACCGATACTAAGTGAAATCAGTAAAACCAGGAGAACATTGTGCACAGCAACAGCAAGATTATACAATGATCAGTTCTGATGGATGTGGCTCTTTTCAACAACAGCAAAGTGATTCAGGCCAGTTTCAGTGATCTTGTGAAGAAAAGAGCCAATGTGCATCCAGAGTGAGTGTGGATCACAACATAGTATTTTCACTTTTTTGTTGTCGTTTACTTTAATTTTTTTCATTTTTGACCTGATTTTTCTTATGCAGTATGATAATTGTGGAAATATGTATAAAAGAATTGCATATGTTTAACACATTAGATTACTTGCTGCCTAAAGGAGGGGCTGGGGAGAAGGAAGGGAGAAAAAAAAAGGAACACAAGGTTTTGTAAGGATGAATGTTGAAAATTATCTATGGTGTTTTGAAAAAAAAAAAGTTTTAATTAAAAAAAAAAAAAAGGATTTAAATGAAGGTGGCCTAGCTGTACTGGATCTAAAATTATATTGTAAAGCAGCAGTCAACAAAACCATTTGGTATTTGCTAAGAAATAGATTAGTTGATCAGTGGAATAGGTTAGGTTCAAAGGATAAAACAGTCAATAACCTTAATACTCTAGTTTTTGACAAACCCAAAGACCCCAGCTTTTGGGATAAGAACTCACTATTTGACAAAAATTACTGGTAAAATTGGAAACTAGTATGATAGAAACTAGGCATTGACCCACACTTAACACCATACACCAAGATAAGGTCAAAATGGGTTCGTGACCTAGGCATAAAGAATGAGATTACAAGTAAATTAGAGGAAAACAGGATAGTTTGCCTCTCAGACCTGTGAAAGAGGAAGGAATTTATGACCAAAGAAGAACTAGAGATCATTATTGATCACAAAATAGAAAATTTTGATTATATCAAATTGAAAAGTTGTTGTACAAACAAAACAAATGCAGACAAGATTAGAAGGGAAGCAATAAACTAGGAAAACATTTTTGCAGTCAAAAGTTCTGATAAAGGCCTCATTTCCAAAATATATAGAGAATTGACTCTAATTTATAAAAAATCAAGCCATTCTCCAATTGATAAATGGTCAAAGGATATGAACAGACAATTCTCAGACGAAGAAATTGAAACTATTTCTAGCCATATGAAAAGATGCTCCAAGTTATCATTAATCAGAGAAATGCAAATTAAGACAACTCTGAGATACCACTACACACCTCTCACACTGGCTAGAATGACAGGGAAAAATAATGCGGAATGTTGGAGGGAATGTGGGAAAGCAGGGACACTAATACATCATTGGTGGAATTGTGAATACATCCAGCCATTCTGGAGAGCAATTTGGAACTATGCTCAAAAAGTTATCAAACTGTGCATACCCTTTGACCCAGCAGCGTTACTACTGAGCTTATATCCCAAAGAGATCTTAAAGAAGGGAAAGGGACCTGTATGTGCAAGAATGTTTGTGGCAGCCCTCTTTGTAGTGGCCAGAAACTGGAAACTGAGGATGCTCATCAATTGGAGAATGGCTGAATAAATTGTGCTATATGAATAATATGGAATATTATTGTTCGGTAAGAAACGACCAACAAGGTGATTTCAGAAAGGCCTGGAGAGACTTACATGAACTGATGCTAAGTGAAATGAGCAGCACCAGGAGATCATTACAGGAGATCAACAACAATACTATATGATGATCAATTCTCATGGAGCTGGCCATCCTCAGCAATGATATGAACCAAATCAGTTCTAATGGAGCAGTAATGAACTGAATTAGCTACACCGAGCAAAAGAACTCTGGGAGATGACTAAGAACTATTACATCAAATTCCCAATTCCTATATTTTTGCCTGCCTGCATTTTTTAAAAATAACTTTTTATTGACAGAATCCATACCAGGGTAATTTTTTACAACATTATCCATTGCACTCACTTCTGTTCCGATTTTTCCCCTCCCTCCCTCCACCCCCACCCCTAGATGGCAAGCAGTCCTATACATGTAAAATAGGTTACAGTATATCCTAGATACAATATATGTGTGCAGAACCGAACAGTTCTCTTGTTGCACAGGGAGTATTGGATTCAGAAGGTAGAAATAACCCGGGAGGAGAAACAAAAATGCAAGCAGTTTATATTCATTTCCCAGTGTTCTTTCTTTCCATCTGCATTTTTGATTTCCTTCACAGGCTAAATGTATAATATTACGGAGTCTGATTCTTTTTCTATAGCAAAATAATGGCTTGGACATGTATATTTATTTTGTATTTAATTTATACTCTAATATATTTAACATATATTGGTCATCCTGCCATCTAGGGGAGGAGGTGAGGGGAAAGAGGGGAAAAATTGGAACAAAAGGTTTGGCAATTGTCAATGCAGTAAATTTACCCATGCATATAACTTGTAAATGAAAAGCTATTAAAAATTTAAAAAAAAAAGGATTTTATTTACTTTTGGTAAATAGTTTATTCTTGGTTATAATCTTAACTCTTTTGTCTTCCAGAATATTATATTCCAATCACTCTGCTTTTTTTATGATAGTAGTTGCTAAATCTTAGTGATTCTTCTTATGCATCCATGGTATTTGAATGATTTCTTTCCAACTAGTTATAATATTTTTCCCTTGACTTGGGAGCTCTAAAATTTGGCTATAATATTCCTGGGAGTTTTCATTTTGGATTTCTTTTTAAGATTAGTAATTAAAAAAATTTTTTTTCTTTTAACTTTTACTTTGCCCATTGGTTCTAAGATGTCTGAGTAATTTTCTTTAGTAACTTTTTTGAAATATGATGTTTGAGTATGTTTCATATTTCTTTATATAAGTATGATCTATAATAGATGTCTTGGCCTATATGTAGGAATAAGCATATATTTTTATATGCTTTTTTTTATCTTGAGTGTTAGATTGTCAATAATTCTTAAATTCTTTCTCCTTGATATATTTTCCAGCTCAGTTGTTTTTCCTGTGAAATATTTCACATTTTCTTCTATTTTTTCAATTTTTACTTTGTTTTGTTGTTTCTTGGTATCTCATGGAGTCATCACCTTCTAGGAACTTATTTTCTTCAGCGAAGTTTGTTGATTGGTTTGTTTTTGCTTCTTTCATCATTTGGTCAATTCTGCTTTTTAAACAGTTCTTTTACTCAATAATTTTTGGTGGCGCTTTTACCATCTGACCAATTCTCATTTTTACGAGTTATTTTCTTCAGTATTTTTTGTGCTTCATTTACTAAGTTGTTAGTTGTCTTTTCATAAGTTTTTGCATTGTTCTCATCTCTTTTCCTAATCTTTGCCTTACAACTTTTATTTGATTTTTAAAATACTTTTTCATGCTTTTTAAAAATTTCTTTGTTTCTTTACCTTTTCTAGAACTTCTTGTTGAACTTGTGTTCAACCTGCAATTTTTTTCTTTGAAGCTTTGCTTGTGGATATTTTCAAGTTAATATCTTCTCAATTTGTGTCTTGAGCTTTCCTGTCATTGGTGAAGTTCTTTTTTTATTTGCTTATTTTTCTACATTTCTTGACTTTGGACTTTATTTTAGAGTTGGATTTTGTTCAATGGGAGAGGGTAGTAACAAGCATGAGTCAGGCTTTTATGTTCTACTATTTTTACAATGTGGTCTGGGGAGCTATAAATTTTCAATGCTTTCAAAGTGGCATGATCTTTGCAGCCCGATTACTGCCTCCCTAGTCTACAATCTGGTCCTTAGTCCTTAGCCTTAGGGCCCCTGATCTCCCATGGCAGCAGTTCTCTCCACCCTGGAACCTGGACCTAGAACTGGGTGCTGGACAATGGAGATACGATATGATACTGATCCTGCACTAAGTGCTAGCACTGGAGTTTGCCTGGATTCTCTTTCTTTCTTTCTTTCTTTTTTTTAATTTTTATTTAATAATTACTTTATATTGACAGAATCCATGCCAGGGTAATTTTTTTTTTTTACAACATTATCCTTTGCACTCGTTTCTGTTCCAATTTTTTTTCCCCTCCCTCCCTCCATCCCCTCCCCTAGATGGCAAGCAGTCCTTTATATGTTGGATATGTTGCAGTATATCCTAGATACAATATATGTTTGCAGAACCGAACAGTTCTCTTGTTGCATAGGGAGAATTGGATTCAGAAGGTATAAATAACCCGGGAAGAAAAACAAAAATGCAGATAGTTCACATTCGTTTCCCAGTGTTCGTTCTTTGGGTGTAGCTGCTTTTTTCCGTCATTTATCAATTGAAACTCAGGTCTCTTTGTCAAAGAAATCCACTTCCATCAAAATATGTCCTCATACAATATCGTTGTCGAAGTGTATAATGATCTCCTGGTTCTGCTCATTTCACTTAGCATCAGTTCATGTAAGTCTCGCCAGTCCTCTCTGTATTCATCCTGCTGGTCATTTCTTACAGAACAATAATAGTCCATAACATTCATATACCACAATTTACCCAGCCATTCTCCAATTGATGGGCACTGGATTCTCTTTCTGACTAAATATTTAGTCTCCTTGCCAACTCTAAGCCTCAGAAGTTCCCAGTGCTATACCTCTGTTGGCACTGCTGTTAGCTACCACAGTCTCCAAGACCAAAGTCAATGTTACTCCTGCCATGCCATTCTTGTGGCTAGCTTCCACCCACATTTCTAATGATATCTATTTCTCTTTTTGTCCTCCTGAGTTCCCCTGGTATAGAAAAATTATTTACTGTGATGTTTTGTTGATTAACTGCTCATATGCAGTTTGATGCATTTTTAAAAATTGTTTAGAGAGGTGGATTGGGAGAGCATGGCAAAATTGCTGACTTTATTATTCTATCTCGGCTCCACCCATTAACATTTCTGTAAGTTCAATTTTAAAGAAATATAAAGCAAATTAAATAGAGGAATATTCAGTACTCATAACTGGAGTATACAAATATAATAAAAATGTCAGAACTATTAAAATTAATTTGTGTTACACTAATAAAACTGCCAAAGGGATACTTTAAGGTGCCAGATAAAACAATAACAAATTTCATTTGAAGGGGAAAAAAAGGATCTATAGTATCAAAGAATATAACAAAGAGATAGGAATGAAAGGAGAACAGCATGTCTAATCCTCAAACTATATTATAAAGCAGCAATCATCAAAAATGATTTGATATTGGTTAAAAAATAGAGTAGCAGATCAAGAGGATATGTTAGACAGGGATAATGTAGGAATAATGGAACTCAATAATCCAGTTGATACAGCTGAAAATATAATTTAGGAAAGAAATCCCTGCTGGATTGGGTTTAATCTGATTAAATCATATTATGTGATAAATTCAAAGTTTATACATAGTTTGAATATTAAAACTGATACCACAAAAAATTAAAAGAGAAGCAGATCATATGCCTTTCACAACTCTGGATAGGAGATGAATTATTAGCCAAACAAGGAATTGAGGTAATTCTAGAAGATAAAATAGTTCATTTTGATTGAGTGAAATTAAAAACTTATGCACAAACAAAATTAATGCAACTAGCATAATCAAGGAAAGCAATAAATTAGAGGAAAAATCTTACCAAATCCTGCTCTAATATTGCTTGGGGAGCAAATTGGACTTGGAATCTGGAAGACTCCTTTTTATGAGTTCAAATTGAGCCTCAGATACTTACTAGTTATGTAATTCTAGTTAAGTCACTTAACCCTATTTTCTTCAATTTCTACATCTGTACAATGATCTAGAGAAAGAATTTGCAAATCACTCCAGTATCTTCCAGTATCCAATGAAACCCCAAATGAGGTCATGATGAGTTAGATACAACTGAAACAACCAAGCAACAACAGTCTTCCTTATCTGTGATAAAGATTAAGTTTTTAAAATTTATAGACAACTAATACAATCATATAAGATCAAAGTCATTCCCCAGTAGTTAAATGGTCAAAGGACAAGAATAAATAATTCTTCAAAGAATTCTCAAAATTCTTAACAGCTATATGAAAGAATGTTCTGAATCATTAGTAATAAAAGAAATAAAATCAGAACAATTTTAAGGTTTCACATCATACCCAGCAAAGTGACAAAGATGATAAAGCTTGGGAATAGTTAATGTTGGAGGAGTTGTTAATTATTACAACCATTCTGAAAAGCAGTTTGGAATTATATAAATAAAGTGCCTAAAATTTCCATAGATAATCTATAGTTAAACACATACTCCAAGGATATACTGAGAAAAAGAAAGATTCCATATTACACTGAAATATTTATGGCATTGCTAGCTCCCCCCCCCAAAAAAAAAAAAATCCTGAGCAAATTAAATATCAGTTGGATAATGGCTAAATAAATTGTGGTACATAAATGTTATAGAATGTCAACTAATGAAAAATAAAATAAACACAGCCAGGGAAACAGTATTCACAATGACTACAACAATGTAAATGGAAAGAACAACCACCACAAAACAATTAAAATGAATGTTGCAAGATTATAAAATAATTATAATAAGCTTGACTTTCAAAGAAGAGAAATAAAAAAAATTTTCTTTCCTGCCCAATTATTTTTAAAGATTGAAGTTGGTGGTTATGGAACATTGCAAATAATTTTAGATCTTAAAAAGTTTATTGATCCATTTTGTTAATTTTTTTTACTTTTGCCTCTTTAAAAAAATTATAATTTCTATAGAATATAAAGATAGTTACAAGAGATGTTTTTCTAGTAGAGAATAGAGGAGGAATGTGTGGGGGCCATCTAGACATTTTAAAAACAAAAAGTATCGGTCTAATATACATTTTTTTTTTAATTTAAGGTAAAGATATGCCCACGCTTGATGAAAAACTATTCTGGCTTAGTCATTGATTTGAATTGATCATATTTTCAAAGGTCTTAACAAAAGCACACAATTATATGTTAAATGTCATTTGTGCTTATATTGTACTGGGTGTCCTTTTGACTCCTCATTTTTACCAAGCCCTAAAAAAATTAGAGTGAAAATAATTCAATTAATTAATTAATGCCAATATTCTTATCTTGACATTTTCATTGCTGGAAAAAAGTTAATTTTTTGAGCTTTAATAATATCATTGAGGTGCTCTGCCTTCACCTCTGCAATATGACACACAATTATTGCCACTATTTCATTAGGGTAGTGTGACATGATAAAAATTTGGGTAACTTAGAACATAGGAATAGCTACTTAATTCATACATGCTTTTTAAAATTCAAAGATATGATTATTTAATTTATAGTACATAAATTTACTTTATTTTCTACTTATATATAAAATATGCATATATATATATATAATATATATATAATATATATAAGTAGATCTACTTATAAAATATACCAGGATAGAGCAAGTTTTGAAACAAAAACTTTTTAATATAAATGACATATCTTGATTTTGATGCATTGATAATTAGCACTCTTTCATTTTGGTCATTCAGTCAGTTTTAAACCCACTTATCAACTTTCAGCCCTTATCAATGCATTTCATCCACAAACACAGCATGATAGATCTATTAAATTTTTTGATGAAATCTCAAAAATACCAGAAATGTTTCTTCACTTATCTTTGTGTTTCCACTCCCTACTAACCAGTGTTGTTGTCTTCTACCACAGAACTGCCACTCCTTGACAGATAATAGAACAAATAAAGAGTATTTTTGCCACAAAAATCTCAAATGGCCTCATGAAGAGTTGGACACAACTGAAACAAATGAACATTGACAAAGAAGTTGATATTCACCTTTCTTATCACCATCTATTGCTATGTGTCAAATTGAATTGACTTGAATCTTGTTCTATCAACTTGTACGTTCTTTGATCTGCCACTGGCTCTCAGCATTATTTCAAAAAGCCTTTTACTTGTTTTTAGAATTTGTTGCCACTTTCAGGTTATTTGACTTTTTTTTAATCTTAGGGGTTTTTTCTATGTTCTTCTGTCCATCTTCAGTTACTAACTCTACTTTGTATCTTTATGACATGCTTTTTTTTTTTTTTTAATTGGAAGTTGTCAACAAGGTCCCTGGCCTACCCCATCAGTCTTTAAAAAAAAAAAAAAAAAAAAAAAACAACTCCCCTTTGTCATCCTCAGTGAAATAATTTTATTTGTGTCATCAGATTTTCATAATTAAGAATTTCCTATCCCTCTTGCTCTCAAGGACTTATTGTAATTTTAAAGCCATTGGATCCTACTTATCCTTTTCCTGAACTCCTTGAAATTCATGCATGGCTTTTTCTCTTTTCTGTCACAAATAATTACACTGACATTCACATGTCTAATACCAAATGTTTTGTGTCCATTACAACTTTGTGATCTCCTGTCATCAAGATTCAGTTCAGTTAAAGTCAATTAAGCTAATAGGCACTAAACATCTACCTGATCACAAGCACTTTGCTGAGTACTAAGGATTTAAAAACAGAAGTAAGATAATCTTTGCCCTCAAGATAAATATTAATTCATACAAGTATATATTTTTCACTGCTCTGATTTTGAAATATATATATGTATAAATTTTGGGGGGAAAACTATAAAAAAAATAGCTTTAAATTTCTTCATAGCTAGATTTATTTGTTCTTACTCATTTGTCCTTTAATGCTCTGGGCTTTAAAAAATAACTTAAATAATTCAGCAGTTATTGTTAAAAACTTCAGATCTGGCAGGATTGCTCAGTATAAATGTTAGCACTATACTGTTTCATCAGCTCTTTTGACATAGTTCATTATTGAGTCTTAAAATCATGAATTTAATAGTAGAAGAGACTTTTGTCTCTTCATTTTACAGAATTGAATCCCAGAGAAGTTAAAATGATTTGTCCTTCTCCCTTTTCCTTTTTCCCCTGAAAATGATTTGCTCAGGGTTATATAGGTAGGAAATTTGAACCCAGAGCCTCTGAATACATGTCTGTAGGAATGCTAGTGTCTTACCTTTGCTGATTACCTCTAATTATCTTGTATATAATTTATATATATTTGTTTGCATGTTGTTTTCCCTACCAGAGGCAACTAAATGAAATAATAGATAATTGTGCCAAGAGTCAACCTAATCTGAGTTCAAATCCAGCTTTAGACACTTATTAGCTTTATGACCTAAAAAGTCATTTATTCTCTTTCTGCCTGGATTTCCTCACCTTTAAAGTGGGTATAATAATAGAATCCTCCTTCTAGGGTTGTTGTAATGATCAATTAAGATAGTAATAATAAAATGCTTAGTATGGTGCCTGGTACATAGTAGGTGTTAAACAAATACTTGTTGACATAAATTGATTAAAAGAAATTTGGACATCTCATGGATTCCTAATAATAAATCCTTCTGGAGTTGTCCAAGAATAATATTGTCTCCACTTTTTCACCCAGCAGCTTTCCATAACTGTATTTAGGTATAATTGGGTACCGATTAATACAAGTAATGAATCCTCTGAAGTAGTTGCATGTATTCAGATTTGCACTACTGAAGTTATAATTATGGAAATTATGACAATTGGTTCCAGCCCATTGGAAATATGCAGTGTGAATTTGAATTAATGTGGCCAGCTAGCTACTCATTATTCGCACTAATTAGGCTCTAGCTATACTAAATTCAAAGAAGTTAGGCTTTTCCATCTATACAGGAAAACTCAAATAGATTAAGAATGCTTATTTCTTAGATTTCAGCATATATCTAAATGGATACCTTATAGATCAGGGATTCTTACCTTTTATATATGTCCTTTGTCAGTCTAATGAAATGAATAAAAAACCCGAGAGACAGTTTTGGGGTAATTAATAAATAATTTATTAATTAGAGTACCTGATAATAAATGATAGTCAGTGGTCCTTCAGTAATCAAAGTAAAAAATATGAAGATCACTGAATGTTTGAATACCTTTTAAAAAGAAGTTGCCCCTCACTAGTAAGCAATTGATAAGAGGATGGGCATATTAATGAGAAGATTAGCTAAGTCTTCAGTTCCTTTGCTGAGAATATGGCTTGATCATGAAACTCCCTCCTTCAGCAGTGTGGAGAGAGGAATCTTATCTCTATCTAAACCACTCTGGTTGAGTGGTCTTCATGAGCTGGCTTATCTTAGACTCCAGTGGTGGGGTGTAAGGGCATAGACTTCATGCTTTGGGACTGGAATTCACCTAGATTAGTTTCTGTTAACACTTAACAGAATCTAGCATATACTGCAACATATCCAACATATATAAGACTGCTTGCCATCTAGGGGAGGGGGTGGAAGGAGGGAGGGGAAAAATCGGAACAGAAACGAGTGCAAGGGATAATGTTGTAAAAAAAATTACCCTGGCATGGATTCTGTCAATATAAAGTAATTATTAAATAAAAATTAAAAAAAAAAAAAACACACACAACAGAAATAAGCTTTCCTTATTGCATGGGATCACATCCAAAATCGAGAAACTTATTCCCGGAAAATTTGGGCAATTTCATCTATCAGCTTCCTCCTTCAGAGATTGACTCAATGACCCATAGGTGCTGATCCCTGAATAAAGAAATAAATAGGAAAAAAAAACCCTTATTACTAATTTAATAATTATTTATTAATATAATAGAAAAATAATTTCCCTTACTAGTGAATTCTACTCACTAGTCCGAATGTTTTTAATGGCATCAAATGATGTACATAGGATTTAAAAAGGAAATCAATTATATTGATATTCAGTATTCAAGAGGTTTTTAAAAAAGTTCCTGGACCTCTGAGATTGAAAACCCATATATATCTGAGATAAACAAAATACCTGAACAGACAGCAGACCCAAAGTTTAAAAGGAGGAGAAGATCAGGCTGGACTGCTTTGGGAACTTGCAAAGTGCTTTAATTGACCCCAACTTTCTCATGATGACCATAGACCATTTTGTAAATATGAATTTTATACCTTTGTTGCTGTATGAATAAGAGACCTAGAACACAATTAGCCTTGAAAAAATTCCACATGAGTATCATAGACAAGGCAATAGAAAGGCTTTGGGTGAATGTGAATAGGCTACAATATAGAACCTATAAGGAACTTGAAAGGAGAGAAGGAACAAAGGAAATCAGTCATTAAGGGATTGTGTGAAAGAAAGCAAAGATTACTTGTTTAAATGGCAAGAGGGAAAGATGGCAGGTATACAGAGTGCTATAGTGGTATCCTTGTATGAGAGGCCCCAATACTCTGAATGGACTTTGGCAACCTTTTGGGAGAACATAGATCAGAACTACACAGTTTTGGCAGCCATGGTTATGATCTGCATTGCTAGAAGGAACTTCCAAATCAGTGAGATTGTAGATCCGTTTAAGTATTGA
This sequence comes from Antechinus flavipes, assembly GCF_016432865.1. Taxonomy (NCBI): domain Eukaryota; kingdom Metazoa; phylum Chordata; class Mammalia; order Dasyuromorphia; family Dasyuridae; genus Antechinus; species Antechinus flavipes. The sequence goes on from NC_067400.1 coordinate 420,176,739, forward strand.
GAGTATAAACACAGCCTGGCACATGAAAGACAGAGCAAGTTGGGGGGGCTGGGTGGTTCAGTGGATAGAGCACCAGCCCTGAAGTCAGGCGGACCTGAGTTCAAATGTGACCTCAGACACTTAACACTCCTAGCTGTGTGACCCTGGACAAGTCACTAGACCCCAATTGCTTCAGCCAAAAAAAAATAGAGCAAGTCTCAGAATCAGGGAAGATGTGGATTTAAGTACTATTTCTGATATATACTGGCTGTATGACCCTGGGGAGATTGCTTAAGCTTTCAGAGTCTGGACAACTCTTTTTTTGTTTGTTTCTTTTCTTTTTAATATTTTTTTCAATTAGAACAAATTTTAAAATTCATTAAAAAAATGTTTCATTCCAAATTTTTTCCCTTCTTCCTCCTTCCTCTTCCTAAGACAGTAAACAATTTGATATAAGTTATATATGTGCAATCATATAAAACATTTAATAAAATGGAAAATAGTTGCCAGTCTCTAGGTTAGCAGGGAGAATTTTCTCCCTAGGAGTTCTGTATACCAATAAAATTACATTTTTGGGTAGGGTAAGATAAAAAGGGGAAGAAAATCTATCTACACTGAACAAAGTTTTTATGAAAAAAATGCTTTTCAGTGTAATGATAAGATTAGAAATGTTCTAAAAAGAGCTAATTACTATAAAACAAAAGAAGCCATCATAGAAGTGGTTTAATAGGTAATGAAGGACTTTACCTACCTAGAACTGATCTCAAAACAACAAACAAACAAACAAAAAATTCATGTTCAGTTTCCAACAACCAGCTTAACTAAATGAACTTCATGAACAGGACCTTTTTCTGTAATTGCATTTATTCCTTAGAGAAAAGTTAAAGGTTCTTATCAGAGATTCTTGGCTTTTAAGTATAAATGAACTAGAATATTATACTATTACTTACTACCATAAAGCCTCCAAACCAATGGGAAGTTCTTACAAATATGCAGTAGGAAGGGATGTCTTATATATAAATATATTCCATGTTGGTATTCATAACCATACAATGAAAAAAAGCATTTTGCAAAAGTTTTGTCTGAAACATTCCCCCTCACATAGCAGTTAAGAAAATGAAGCAACATAAAATACACTGTAAGCAAGTTAATTCAATTTAAAGAACTAACTAAATCTATTAAATGCTCTGGGAGAAGGAAGTTAAACTAACATTAAAGCAAATGCTGAAAGCCAAAGAACCATAAGTACTAGTATTGCTTCACAGCTTGTTTCTTTACAGGGAAACTGTTCATTTTGCCCTCATTCCTTTACACTGGAGATATTTCTAGATTAGAAACTTGGTTCATAGCTTAGTGAGACCTAATTTTCTAGAAGAAGTCCAGAATAATAACTGAGACTTTTGTATCTTAATTGTCCTAACTAAAATTATTTTTAAAAATTGACTTCCATCGTAGCTGCTGTCTTTTTAAGTTCCACATGTCTGTTCACATGCCATAAACTAAGAACAAATAATATATTTCCCCACTTATGAAAACCAAATGGCAGAGCTGTTTTGTCATTATTTGATCTGTGATTGAATGATTCAGTTTCATCTGAAATTCTAGTGATTATGTTATAAGAGTTAAAACTTTTTATTTTTTTATGAAGTTGGGAGAGACTTTATTATAATCATTCTGAAAAGAAATCAGTAAATTTCTTATTCTTAAAATTTTTTTTCAGTAGTGTTTTGTTTTCTAAATACATGTAAAGATAATTTTACAGCACTCATTTTTGTAAGATTTTTGTTTTCCAATTTTTTTCTCCCTTCCTCTTTTACCATCTCCCTCCCCAAGATAGCAAGTAATCTAATATAAGTTAAATATGTGCAATTCTTTTAAACATATTTCCATATTTGTCCTGTACAAAAATCAGACCAAAAAGGGAAAAATCATGAGAAAGAAAAAAAAACAAACAAACAAGAAAAGGTAAAAATACTGTGCTTCAATCCATATTCAGTCTTCATAGTTGTTTTTCTGGATTCAGATGGCATTTTCCAAACCAAGTCTAATTGGAATTCTTTACTCTTTAAAGATATATTAACTCAAAATATATGTGTCACATAACACACACAACACTGAAGGTTTCAGGGATCTATCTACCTATTCACATCTAATTTAATAGCATGTCCTCAACTGTACCAAATTCATATCCCTCACCCCCCCAAAAAAAATCAACTGCCCACTATATCTCATTAATTTCGTCAGTACTACTTAGATTTAAAACACTGGATTTAGATTGATATTATGTTTCTCCTGTCCAGCCTCACATACACTTCTAGGAGGTCCCTTTTTTGTTATTCTGGATCTGTGGGGGGTTTTCAATGGTAGAAAATCCCAATGTCAAAACTCATTTTACTAATGCATTTTACCTAGGTTTCTGAGAGGTAAAAATTACTTGAGAACTTCATCTCAGGTCTTCTTGTCTCTAAGACCGTACTTTGTCCACCATACTGACTGCTTGTCAGTTATTTAGTACTTTTAATTTTGATTTTGTCTATCTCTTGCAGATGTATCCATTTCTTTCTATTGCTATGCTTTCTCTACCCCTTCTCTGGGCTGTTTGTTATATTATATCACTAACCAACCCCCCAACTTCTAAACTCTACTCATTATCCATCCTACACATCCAGGCTGGATTGCTTATCCTTAAAATATCTTTTATAAATGTTAACTTTTCATACTCCAGCAACAGTCCTGGCAAAAGCATCCTATCTGCTCAACCTGGTGTTTCTGGCAATTCATGATAAGCATTCCCCATCTTATCTCCTATCACTCTTCTACTGAAATACCTCTGCTGTAGCCAAAGAGGTCTCTTTTTTATTCCCTAAGGGCACTACAAAATTCTTTCTCCCTTTTAAAAGAAAGTTCTCTTTCCAAGCTGTAGATCTTCTACTGGAATCATCATTGTTGTAATCATCCAGGTTCTCATAGCCTCATCACTCCTCCTATATTTAATTCTCTTTCTGAAAATTCTTATTTTTATTTTCAAATATCAAGTACTTTTTAAAATCAGGTCCTTTCCACTAAGCCCAATCCTAAATGAATTGATATATCCTCAATACATATCTTATAGTAATGGCCAGCAAAACATATACTTACATCAGCCATGTCTGAAAATAAATTTTGGTTTTTGCATTTTTAATTCATCTCTTCCCAGTCAGGAAATGGGTGGCATGGTTCACTTTCCCTCAAAGAAGTTTATTATTGTGCTGATAAAAGTTTATCATTGGGCTGATCAGAATTAAAAATCTTTCAAATATTATTCCCTTCTCTGAAATGTTGTTATGATAAACTGTTCTCTTGCTATTGCTCACTTTGTTCTGCATCAGTTTCTAAGGGTCTTCCCATTGTTCCCATGTCTAAAACTATCCTTTTCATTATTTCTCATGGCACTGTAATAGTTCATTCTTTTCCTATATTTAGCCATTTACCAATAGGTTATCAGTCTCTTAATCCCCCCCCCCCTTTTTTTTTGGCTACTATGAGAAAAAATTAGATTAGATATCAACCTAAATCCCAATGTTTCAAATTTGAGTAGTACTAACAAAAAATGCAAAGAAAAGATATTTGTACATATAGAGACTTTTCCTCATTCTCAGATTTCTTTGAGGAATAGACCTATTAAAGTGTTATAGTTGGGTCAAAGGGTATGCACAGTTTGATAACTTTCTGGGCATTGTTCCAAATTGCTTTCCAGAATTCCTGGACTAATTCATAGCTCACTCAGCAGTACATTGTTTTCCCACAGCCCCTTCAATATTTACCATTTTCTTCTTTTGTCATCTTTGCCTGTCTGATAAAATTTGAGATTTAAAGTAACCTTAAATTTATTTTAATTTGCATTTCTTTAGTTATGAATGCTTTAGAGTATTTTTTCATATGATTACTGATAGTTTAGATGTCTTCCTTTGAAAACTGTCTATTCATATCCTTTGACTATTTATGTGTTAGGGAATGGCTTTTAGCCTTATAAATAGGAATCAATTACTGGTATATCTTAGAAATGAAACTTTCATCAGAGAAACTTGTTCTAAAAAGTTTTCCCATGTTATTCATTTCTTTTCTAATTTTTACTATTATTAACCAGAAAAAACAGGGCAGTGGCTTCATTCTTGACACTTTCAGGACCTCCTGCATATTCCAGGTCTAGTGTTTCTGGAAAAATATGGCAACTTAAGAAGACAAGTTCAAGGAATCCTTCTGCACTTTTTGTTTTTGCAAAAAAAAAAAAAAAGTTTTTTAAATGATCCATCACATAGATTATCTTCCCCCTTCTCCCCTTATTCTCAACTCTAGTATTGCTTTTTACATGGTCATTTCTGATCATTCCAACCTTAATGAGCACTACTTCCTTCCAACTTCTAAAATAATTATTATTTTTAGTACTTATTAGCATTAGCTTTTTTTTCTTTCCAACAGAATATAAATCTGTATAGGTTAGAGTTCATATGTAATGCTGATCTTTTCCCCCTAGGACATGAGACCAACCTGCACACAGCAGCTGTTCAATAAATAACTGTTGATAATGTGACATTGCACCTAGACAACCAGTGTATTTATCTGTTTCTCATTAATCAACGACTCAGAATATAAGTTTGGCATTAACTTTGGGATTTCTTAGTTCCTGTTTGGTTACTATTCACAAGTTACCTATAAGCTGGGTAGATTTTAAATTCTCAACTTTTATTCTTATTATTCTGAAAAACCATTTTATTATTCAGAAAAACCATGAGATTTTAAGCCAAAAGCTGGAAGGGACCTCAGATGATTCATTCTAGGAGATTTCTTCACTCATTTCTAATCCTGCCTGTGCAAAGGAAAAAATAAATATTTAATAAAAACGTTTTCATATAAAACCTTTCATCTGTTCTAAAAAAGTAAAACTCCTTCTAACAAGAAAATAGGAAAAACAATACCTCCCCATTCTGGAATAGCAAATTCTATAGCTAAAAATACCTCTAGGAAAATTCATTTCTTTATAAAGGTGACATTTTCTTTTGTCATGTCATGCAGCCTATCATTTGCATCTAAATGAATCAGTTTATAGAAAAATAAAGCTGTTCAGACAAACATAGGCTATCAAGAATTTCTTGAATGCAAAAATTCTGTGTAGAGTTTATCACATTGGCATCCGAATTTAGAATCCTGGGAAAAGGAGCAAGGAAACTATTACAGAATAGGATGTCCTGAATAGAAATTAACACAAAGGCAAAGAAATTTAGATTAAAGGGGGAAAAATATCTCATGGATACTTCTGCTCAGATGCCAGAGAGTTGAGTAGGACATTAGAGTAGCAGGGAGCTATTAGAGGCTGTTGGTTCTGAGAATAAAGCAAGAAATGGAAAAACAGAAGAATTGTAGGAGTTTCAGAATGTACTAGGGACTGTCAGAAGGAACATCTTGCACCAAAATGTATTCATTTGACTTGAGAATAAACAATGTAGTTCATTTTTTTCGAGAAACTAGAATGAAAGGTTCTAAACACCCCCTTAATAATCACCCCCACTGTTGTGTTCTGTGTGTATCTTTCTACAGGGACCACATAGAATGGACAGAAGAAGAGGAAGCAATAGCTAGAGAAAAAACAACTGAAAACTCATCTGTGAAAGTGCAGCTGGAAGACCAAGGTAATACCCACTTGTTTCTAGGAAGCATGTAGAAATAATGGAATGAATCCTTTTTGTCTTATCATTTCACAGATTCAATCCATTCCTTGATCTTTTTTGCTCAGATTGTGATCTTCCTGATAAGAGTCTAAGGTATTCATTCACTTTTGCTAGGCTGTCTTAATTTCCCTTTGGAAGAATTCTGCTGTTCTCAAAGGTAATAGGGCTAAGGTCATCCAGTTCAATTGTATTTAATATGCAGCTAGCATTTCTGACTCTTGCTTTATATTTAGAGATCAGGATATGGCAATGCTCATTCTGAGTTTATGTTCATCATAGTAGTCATGTTTCAGATGTGGTGCCAACAATTATTGTTTAGAAATTTTCCCCATGTTAATACTTAGTTTCAAATAAGATTTTTTAAAAGGAAGATTCCAAAGCACAGGTATGCCTTTGTTACTCACTGTTCAGGAAGCCCCCTTGTTTTCTTATTGCTTCTCAGATAAAATATAATGTCCTCTGGTTGGCATTTAAAGCCCTTCAACAGATTTTTCCAATTTACTTTTTAAAAGCTAATTATGTATTCATTTTATAAATTCTATATTAAGGTATGCTGATCTGTTAGGCCTTTTACACAATATTCCCTCTTCTTTTTCCTCTGCTTTGCACACAGTCTCTGCCCCATTCCTGGAATGCATGTCCTCCTCATCTCCATTTATTAGAATCTCAAACTTCCTCCAAAACTTACTTCAAATGAACTTCTACATGAAACATTTCCTGATTCCTCTCATTGCAAATCGTACCCACAGCTTGCTTTGTATTTACTTATACATGTACACGTCATTTTCCTACAATAGACTGAACTCTTAGAGAACAAGGCCTTTTTTATTTTTGTCTCTGTATCCCCAGTGTGTGACACAAAGGCACTTGGTCAGTGTTTGTAGGCTGACTATTATTGGATGCCACGCCAAGTACTGTTGTTGGATTTGATTTACTTCCTTGCTTGTATCTTTGAATAAAAAGGAGCTAGGCCCCCAAGACTATCTTTAGTTCCATCCCAAGTGTCGGGAACACTTTGATACACTGGTTTTTTGATGGGAATAATTTAAGAAAAAATATGGACACCAATGCCTATTAACTGAATGGTCAGAAGATCTGGACAAGCAGTTTTTCAAGAAAGGTTTGCAAATATTTAATGAGCACATGAAATAAAGTATGCTACAGATTACTAATAATAAAAGAAATGCAAAGATAAACAATGCCGAGCTTTTTCCACATATCCTGCAAATTGACAAAGAGGATAAGAGAATAGTCAAGTATAAAAGGACGGTGAGAAAACATTGGTGAAGTTGTGATGTGGTCCAACCATTCCTCATCTATATTTGAAGTTATTCAAGAAAAGGTACTTGTGTCCATAACCTTTGACCCAGCCATCCTACTATTGACCATTTACACCAAAAAAAGGTAAAGATGGAAGAGGTTGACAATACCAGAATATTACTATTGCCCTCACTGTAGTAGCAAAGTAGTGGAAACAAAGTGGGAGTCCACTGATTGGAGACTGGTTGAAAAAGCTCTGGTATGTAATTACTGGAATATTATCGTATAGTAAGATATAATGAATATAAGAAATTCAAAGGAGGCTTGAAAGGTTTGTGCAAACCTAATGCAAAACAAAATAAGTAGAATTAAGAGAACAACTCATATAATGACTACAACAATGTAAATGAAAGGATTATTGAAAATTATCTTTTGATCAATTAATTGAATGTCAAATAATGAAAAAGCAATTAAAAGTATTAAAGAAGTAATAAAACAAACCTCTCCAAGGACAAAGAGGAGCATACTACTAGGGCAGAAAAGTGTGTGTGTGTTTCACGCACATACGCACACACATATATATTTTGTTAAGGTTCATATATTGGCTATTTTTGATGAATTGTTTTTGTTACAGAGGAGGGTTCTTTTTGGGGAGGTAGGCTGAAAAGATAGATATGAAGACAAAACATATCAGTAAAATTTACTTAAAAGTTGAGGTTTTTTTTAATAAAGAAAATATTTAATTATCTGTCTTGTTACCTACTTGTAAGATATAAAAAGTTTCTTTAGTCATTTAGGTTACTTTTAAAATTAGTATCTAGAATCTGAATTTTTGTGATTGGAACTCGCTATATTTTAGAAAGAGCAGCTTCCTTTTACTTTACCCTTATTTGAGGATATAGAATAAGGAGAAAGAGTACATTCAGCTCTTAGCCAAAATAAATTTTTCTATATGCCCAAGAGTCCACCCCATTTCATAATCATCTTTCCCATCTTCCAGACGCTCTATGAGAGACATAGTAGCACAGTCAATAGAAGGGTGGACCAGAAGTCAGGAAAACCTAGGTTCAAATGAACAGCTCTTTAAGATTTACATTATAAAAGTTTTCTAATCCATACCACTGGAGGAAATTTATACATTGGGATTTCCTTACACTGATGAAATCACAGGTCCAAATCACCTAAATAAGAATACTGTCTATATGTATTTATCCATTTCCTCCCCTCCCCCAAGTCTCTGCTTAGGTTATCTTTAGATTATCTTTTTTTTCCCTTTTATTTGGGGAGGGGGACTTAGTTATAGGCAAAATTAGTACATCTGAGGTCTAAGATAAAAAAAAAATTCAATGGTTGGTTTGTGCATCAGGAAGCCAATCTAAAATTTCCCAGATAAAGAGCCTTGCATTCTTCTGAGGAAGCCATCCATGTGTGGCAAGACTTATTAAAATCACTGGTAAATGAATATTTTTCCAGGAGCCTGAGATTGAATATGCCCTCATTTCTATAGTAACTGAGGTAAAAAATCAAAGCAGAGATATTTGGGAAGGTTACTCTATAGAGGTCTCCTCCCTCTCTTGATGATCTGTCCCAGGGTGAAGTTTAGAGACAGTGAGAAATGTTTTTTCATCTTTGGGGTCATTGAAGATTCAGAAAACCTCAGAATTGGACAGATCCCAGAGGTTATCGAGGGCATTGTCGAGGCCACTTGACTCCCTGTGGGGCCCAAACTAGATTAAAATGTAATTGGGAAATGTTTAATAGAATAATAGAACATATAAGCAGCTCTTTTCTCAGGGCAGGAAATTGGAGATTGGGGAAATGCCATCAATTGGGGAATGGCTGAATAAGTTGTGGTATGTGATTATGAAGAAATATTAATATTCTGTGAGAAATGATGAGCAAGATGCTATCAGAGAAACCTGAAAAGTCCTCCATGAGCTCAAGCAAAGTGAAATGTGTTGTGTATACATAATAATAGTAAAGTTGTGTGGTGATCAGCTGTAGATGACTTTGCTATTCTCAGCAATATAGTAATTCTGGACTACTCAGAAAGACATGATGAAAAAATGCTATCCATGCTCAGAGAAAGAATTGATTGTATCTGAATGTAGACTGAAGCATACTTTTTTTTTTTCTTGAGGGTTTTTGTTTTGGAAGAGCAACAAATATATTTTCTTTTTGCAACATGACTTTTATGGAAGTGTTTTGCACAACTTTACATGGGTCTTCTCAGTAGGGGAGGGGATGTGGGGAGTAAATTTTTTAAAAAAAAGTAAAAAAAGTTTTTTACCTATAATTGAGTAAAATAAAAATATTAAAAAATGAAAAAATACAGTACAACATGGATAATGTCAATTTGTGAGGTTTTAAAGTAAATATATGGGTCACCAGGATAGTTGAATTTGACACAGCTGATTTAATTCAACCTATAATTGCATAAAGAATCCTTTCTACATCATGTCCAGTAAAAAGTCATCTATTCTTTGAATCTTGAAGACTCAAATGATCTACAACTTCAGTAACTTTATAAAAGAAGGAAATTAGGTAATTGATAAAACCTTTCTTCATGAAACCATGCAAGCTTTTTGTAATCACCGCTTCTTTTTCAAGATATTTGCTAACCTCTGTTTTTCAGTTTTCCCAGGAATTGAAGTGAAATTCATTAGCTACAATTAGAAGATATAATTTCCTTCCCTTTTTTTTTGAAAATTTGGATATTGATCTATGTTATTTATCATTATATTTTTGAATATCTCTGAGAGTGACTTAGCAGTCATATTTATCAGTTCTTTTAATATCTGAGAATGTAGTTTATCTTGACCAAGTGATTTGAATTCATCTATAGCAATCAGATAATCTTCCTAACTCCTTACTTTTCTTGAGTATCACCTTACTATTGGCCATTTTTCATTTTGTCATTTCCAATATAGAGGAAGTTTTTCATGATAGATAAAATAGAAGAAAAACAAGAATCAGGCAAATTGGGCAGCTCTCCTTTTGTCATTTATTATTGTCACATCCAATTCAAGCATCAGTCCTATATTTCTGGATTTTTTGGATTCCCAGTATTTAGCATAATGCCTAGCACGTAGTAGATACTTAATAAATCCCTCTTGACTGACTGACTGGCTAAGATCTTAAGTGTTGATCTTCCTGGCAAGTGTAAATGAATTGATGCTGCTTGTTATAGAACATATATATGCATATACATAGTTATATTAGGGTTTTTTTCCTTTTGTTAGGAACTTTGTATATTGGAAGTTTATGTCCCCTTCCTTATAAAGGTAACATTTATATTTAGAATCCTAAGAAGAAAGCCATAAACAACTTCATAAGGCCTTTGATTCTCCACTTGATAAAATAAACAAATCGATTCTATTAGTTTCCCTCCCAAACTCTTTGGAGTCTTCCATGGAAATTCATGACCATTACAGTTTGCTTGTATGTTGTGTTATTTGGTTTTCTTTTTAGTTTTAGCTCTAAACCCTAGAAGGTATTCACCTGTTTCTCTAATAATTATAGAGATAAAAAAGTTTCCAACTGAACCAAAATGGCTTCATATTGTTCTCATTATAGATAAGATCCTCCATGTTGGTTTTGTTAGCTGACCTTGGAATAATCAGCAAAATATTCCAAAAACCCTTATTCTCCTCCCCCTCAACCAATTATTGTGCTCAGTGATGCATGGAGTTAGAGGGGGAGGTATGAAGGTGCAATAAATAGAATGCTAGAGCTGGAATCAGGAAAAGCTGGGCTGAAATAATGCTTCATACATTTATAAACTATATGATCCAGGTCCTCAGTTTTCTTACCCATAAAGTGAGGGAGTTGGACCTCTAAAGTATCTCCCTGCTTTGAATCTGAGATCTATAATGCCTTGTTCCTCACCATTCACTATCCTGGAACCCTTGAGAAGGAGGAAGAGCATTTATAACAAAACATTTCACAAATGAGACTTTTCCTATAAAAAGGGGAAAGCTAGGAGTCTTTGGAGCTGCCACACCACTCTAGTCTGGACATACATTTGAAAACCCACAATATTCCAGTCCTATCTCAAACCTTCTTAGTTTTTTTTTTTTTTTTTTTTTTTTAATCTTCCTGTCTTCCTTTATTTAAAAATTTTGTTTTTGAAAAAAATGTTTTCAGTTCCAAAATCTCTCCCTCCTTTCACCCTTTCCCCCACCTATTGAGAAGGCAAGAAATGTGATATCCATTATATGTAGGAAGTCAGACAAAACATTTCCACACTATGTGTGGAGAGCAAGGGAAGAAAAGAAAAGAAAATGGGGAAAAATATGCTTCAGTTTTCTTTTACTTTTCAGGTAGATAGCATTTTTATCATGAGTTTTTTTTGGAATTTTCATGGATGCTTGTATTGCTCAAAGTATCAGAATCATTCACATGTGGTTATTGTTACCATAATGCTGTTACTTTGTGTGGTGTTCTAATTCTGTTTACTCAAATTTGCTACAAGTCATATAAGTTTTCCTGTCATATGAAGTCATATAAAATTTCCTTCAGTTAGGGAAAGGGACCTGTATGTGTCCCTTTTTGGCTGGCGTATAGATAACAAAATCTTATTTGTTCCATAGAAATAATTTTGTAGGGTTCTTTCTTTAACTTTTTTAAAAATAGTTTTTATAGGATTGGAATTAATTGTTCTTTAATTGTTTGATAGAAATCACTTGTAAATTCATTTGGTTCTGGGGGTTTTTCCCTTAAGGAGCTATGATTTGTTCAGTTGTGTTTTCTAATAATTAGTTTAGTATTCTATTTCTTCTGTTAATTTGGGTAATTTATGCATTTTTAAATGCTCATCCATTTCACTTAGATTATCAATTTTGTTGGCATTGCTTTAATTTCATCTTTATTGGTTGTATGATTAACCTTTTCATTTTTGATACTGATAATTTGAGGTTTTTTTAAATCAAATTAACCAATGATTTAAGTATTTTGTCAGACTTTCCCTCTCCCCCTGAAAATTAGCTCCCAGTTTTATTTGTTAGTTCAATGTTGTTGGGCTTTTTGTATTTTGAGTTTTATTAATCCTTTGCTTTTCAAGATTTCTATTTGGTGTTTAATTGGAAATTTTAAATTTATTCTTTTTCTAGTTTTTTTTAAAGTTATATGCCCAATTCCCTCATTTGCTCTTTCTCTTTTTTATTGATATATACATTTAGAGATATAAAATTTCTCCTAAACAATGCTTTGGTTGCATCCCACAAATTTTGATATGTTGTCTTATTATTGTCATTCTTTTTAATGAAATTATTGATTGTGTCTATAATTTGTTCTTTTACTCATTCTTTAGGATTTGATTATTTAGTTTCATATTAACGTTTAATTTGTGCTTTCAAGCTCTTTATCAAATATAATTTTTTATTACATTGTGGTCTGAAATGGTGTATTTAATACTTCTGAATTTGTTTTTTAAAATTTTTATTCCCTCCATACTGCTTGTAACAATAAATTTTAATAAATCCTTTTTGTACATGTATATTTTGTGTATGGGCTTCTTTTTTCCATTTCTTACTGTGGAAGTAATACCACAACTAATTTGGAAAGGTATTTGCCACCAAATGAAGAAAATGAAGTGGCTCAAATAATCTTATCAGTACTTCTTCTAATTCTTAAATTCTTTATACCCAGAGAACGTTCATTCTTTTTGCTCCAACAAATGGTCTTAATTTAGGAAGAGGTTCTTATTCAGATATCACTTGGACTATATAGCTACTGAAGTTCCTTCTAAATCTGAGGATCTTTGATTATATGGGGGGAAAGGGGATAAAACAACTGGTGGTGGTAATAATAATAATAATGATAGCTAATATATACATATTTCTAGTTAAAGGTTGTAAAACTCCTTACTTATATTACATGTTTTGATCTTAACAGTTTTATGTAGAATCACATATAATACGTATCTGAGGTAGGATTTGATTTCACTACATCATCCAGGGAAAGAGTAAGAGTTCTCTTTGTACTGGTTGCTATGCAGTCCTGAAGTAGACATATAGATTCTCTGGCTTGCATAGCAACCAACATGGCATTTCTTTGCAGGATCTTTCTGAGGAAGTACAATCAATCTTTGCTAGCTTGCCTATAAGTCAGACTTCTTGCTAGTTGCCAGCTGAATTTGATAGAGAAAATCATGCCATCTGAAATGCAAGTTATCAGTCATTTCAGCTTATTTCTAGGAAGTTATAAATTTTCTTTAGTTTATTTCCAGAAGATATACAGATCTAAGGAATTTTAAAAAATCTCTCACTTTCTCTTGCTCACCCTTCTGAATGTCTCTGTTTAAAACATGAATAGATGAGCAGTTCTGGTAATGTTCTCTTAAAATGCTTCAACTTTGCTCTGTAAATGGCCGCCCATTTTGGCTTATTTGTGTTAACAATGAACTAGAGTGAAGCTAATGAGAAGGTTATTTTGGGGCCTTAGAAACGGCAGTAAAGGAAAATGACAGTTCCCACAGAACCATAGGGTTACTGAAATAGAAAGATGGTGACTGGCCTCCCTCTATAGAAGGAGGAAAAGCAGGCTGCTGTGGACTGATGATCACACTTTGAGCTACTTGGTTTTCTTATTAGCATGCTCAGCCTCTTTGTGAACAAGTTTGCTTGCTGCCCTGGAGACAAGGACAAAAGAGCCCATTTAAATGAGACAAAGTGGTGGAGGTTTCTTATTGCAACTGCCCCTTTGCACCAGTCATCTGTATGGTTGACTTCAAGGATATCCCAGAATGAAGAAAGAAATGAGGGCATGCCTTGGGGCAGCTGTCCCATGGGATGTAAACAAGGTCATCTGGAGCAGCAACGATAAAACTGGTCTATAGACATCATCAGGGAAAAGAAACTTTGTTTGGTGAGGCACTGCCCAGTTTTATCCCTTCAGATTACAGTTGTGTGTTCATGTCTTTAAACCTCTTACTTGTTATAAACTTCTTGAAGGGAGGGATTTTGCTTTTGGGGTTTTTTTTGGGAGGGAATTATAGTTAATATTTTGGGGGTTTGCCCAATTACATGTAAAAACAGTTTTCAACATTCATCTTTGAAAGGTTTTGAGCTTAAAATTTTGTTCCCTCCCTTCCTTCCATTTCCCCTTCCCAAGACAACAAGTAATCTAATATAAGTTATACATATGCAGTTATGTTAAATATGGTTCCACATTAGCCATATTGTAAAAGACAAATAAGGAGCAAAAGGGGAAAATCATAAGCAAGAAAAAAAAAAACTAAACAAAAGTAAAAATAGTATGCTTCAATCAACATTCAGATTCCTTAGTTCTTTCTCTGGATGTGGATGCCTTTTTCTACCACTAGTCCCTTGGAATTGTGTCTTAGATCACTGTATTGCTGAGAAGAGCCAAGTCCATCATATTTGATCATCCCACAATGCTGCTATTACTGTGTATAATGTTTTCCTGGTTCTGCTCAATTCATTCAGCATCAGTTTGTATAAGTCTTTCCAGGTTTTTCTGAAATCCCCATCTGTTCATCATTTCTTATAGCACAATAGTGTTCCATTACATACATATGCCACAATTTATTTAGCCATTCCCCAATTGATGGGCATCCTTTCAGTTTCTAATTTTTGCCATCATCAAAAGGATTGCTACAAACATTTTTGCATATGTGAGTTCTTCCCCCTTTTTTATGATCTCTTTAGATGCAGATCTAGTAGTGTTATTGTTAGATCAAAGAATATGACTGTACTGTTTTCCAGTCTTGTATCCTTAGAGCATAACATGGTACCAAGTTCAAAGAATCAAAGATTGAGGGCTTGAAGGCACCTTAAAAGACATTGATCCCCTCATTTAAAAATGGGAAACTGAGGCTCAGAGAGATTAAATGGTCTGTTTGCCTAAAGTCACAGAAGTATCAGAATCTGTCTTTGAACTGAGTTGAATTCTATGTAGATGGTTAGAGCCCATAAGCCCTCTGGGCTGTTTGGGGGCCACAAGGAAAAAGTTATGAGATTGGTGATTTAGTAAGCTCTGCCTATACATTTTGAGGCTTGACAAGATTTTGACACATTCACCTACTTGCCAATGGCTCTGTAATCATTGTGTCATTTCTTATACAGGAAAGCCCAGAGTCTTTGAATGAATCAATTTTCTCTTGCATCTCAGATGCAGATTGTTGTTGAATTTACCTCTCACCCTGCATATTTTAATGCCACTGAGAAAAAACTACTAGTTGAGTTGCTGGTATGCCCAAGTCTATCTGCATATTTCTTTCAATCTCTTCTAGATCTGTTTTTCCTGTCACAGGCAAGCCCTGGTCCCTTTGTCAAATGTCACAATAGATTGGCTAAAGCTGAAAGGGGGAAATCCATATATTGTACTGATAGTAAGCAGAGTTCCTTGATGTAAAAAATAACAAGGACTTTTTTTTTTAATTGAGGTGCCTTTTTTTGGCTGTTAGAGTTTTGTTACCCTCAGGCCTTGTAGCAATAGGTGGTCTTATGATCCAGTTCCCCAGTTCTACTTAACTGCTGTCTTTAAAATGAACAACAAAATGAAATTATTTCCCTTTTTCTTCCTTCTCCTCTCCTTACCCCTTTTAGACAGGTCCTATTCCAAAGAAAGTTTAAAAAGTATACACTTGGCAATTTAAGATAAGGGTGTGGAAAACTGTAATTTTTTTCATCCCTTAAAAGCATTTCTAGTCTCTTAAGTCATAGCTGGTTAGCCAAGAAATATGGTTACTAAGCTCAGTAACACAAACAACTGTTTCATTTTAAATCAGCCTTGAAAATAGCCAGCTACCTTGGGAAAGCTATTATTTGTATCAGGCAAATAATAAAGAATTTTGCTTCATCTTGCCATTTGATTATCCTATGTGGAGGTGGTGAGTTAATGAAAAATTTTTGTGGACTAATAAATTTGGGATATTTTTTGGCAAGGCTATTAAGATGCTTAAACTATCACATAGGACACACTTCAGAAATTTGCTTTCATTGTAATAACCTTTAACAGGTTGTGGGGCTTGGTTTGGTTTTTTTTTTTTTTTTTTTTTTTTTTAGTTTGAAAACTTTATCAGTGATTCCTAGACACTTGGAAATTTCCAACTTTAAGAGTTGAGTTATTTGCGTAATCGGTGAGCAAAAATAACCTTAAATTGCTTTTTGTTACATAGCAACTTAGAATAAATTTTCATAATTCATATTAATCATATCATATATGTGTCAGAGGCATAAATGGCTTAATACATTTTCTTGTTTGTGATATTCAATGTGATTCAGAATGAATTCTGAATATTTATAATTGGCTAGTATGTGTCATATACCTTCTTACCCTCGGCAGTGTGTGAATAATTGAAAAGTTGCTTCATTCTGCCATGGTTAAAAAGGATTGCTGCATTTCTTTCTCTGCCATCAGCAACCATACGGCAATTAACTCAAGAGTTTGTAACCCCAGTAGAGTAAACAGCCATGCTCCAGCAAGGAAATTTCTAATATCATTAGCATACCTGGTTAGAAGGTCAGAGAGACAATGCTGAAGAAAAGACAGGTTTTTTTTTTTTTTTTTTTTTTTTTTTTAATCATTAAAAACTAAGTTCAGGGTAACTAAACAACTGTCTGAGAATCCACCTGTGCAAAGGGAATTAACCCTTCCACAACCTAGTTATCCTCAACAATACCCATCTTTCAGGAAACTAAACTATGCCCTGGAAATGTCTGTTGTCCTGATATTATTGCAACATGATGATTGGCCCATGTCTACCTCCTACCAATTGCTTTTCTTGATTACAGAATTCCCAGTTGTTGTGTGAGTATAATGACCAAGCTTAACTCCAGTGAAGAGATAGGGGAAAAAAAGTCCATCTCTTTTGCTTCTTTGTAGAAATAAGGGGCTGTGGGTTTGGAATGTTGCCTATGATACTGTCAAATTTAATTGTGTTTGTTTTGCTTTTTGGCTTTTTATTCTCTTTTTTTTATTCTTTGTTATGAGAAATGGCTCTCTGGATTTGGAGGGGAGAGGTTCCATTCAGAAATGAAAATTATTTAAAGTAAGTTAATAAAATCTCAATAAAAATTAATTTTCAAAAAACCCCCAGTATTGACAAAAATTGACAGGACCTGTAATAGATAATACAGCTTTAAAAAGAAACCTTTCCAATTCACTAACCCTGGCCAGATCTCTGTCCCCACTGAACTCTAATCCCAAGTTATATTCTCAATGCTTCTGCTATGCAATGGCATCTCTCCTTTATGCTTTATACATTGACTAATTCAAATAATGCAAATTGCATGAATTCTGTATTTTCATGTTTTGCTTTTGTCCATTTGCATTATTATATTTCAGAATACTTTTTTGGTACTAGATTTTATAAGGAGTTAAAGGTAATTGACATTAAATTTATAATTTGTTTAAATAATTCAGAAGGCATGGTAAAATTTTAATTTAGTTTAATGCTTCATAATTTAGGGAAGAGGATAGGAATAGCATTACTAAAATAATGTGTTGATTGGTTTTAGGTGTTAAGTTGTGATTTTCTTCTTCTCCTGCCCCTCCCCCATTACTTAATGTTTCCTTTGAATTCTTGCACAATTTTTTTTCTTTTCTTCCCCTCCTACCCTAATCTTTGAGTGGATTAACTATTGAAAAATGAAAATATTTAAATAAACAATTTCTGGCACTCATTTATATACATTTCTCATTTTTGAAACTAGTTATGGCTTTAACAAATTTTTGCCATTTTGATATTATTAGTATTTTGTGATAATTATGAAAGATGGCATTAAATTTTGATATTTCATGAACTTGAAGAGCAAATTGTAGTAACACATTTAACATCTAAATCAAATTAGCTGTGTTCTTGGAATCTCTGCTGAACATTAATTTTCTTTATAATTCAAAACTAAAAATAAAAGCAATAGTGAAATGTGTCTAAAAGAACATGCCTTTAAAAAATTTGCAACTCAAATTTTTTTAAAATGAGTATTTAAAATTACCTTTACATGTAACTAGAAAAAAAAATTTTTTAAGTGCCTGTGTTTTAATGGTTTAGAGAACTGGCAGTTTTTAGTGTTCATTGTATAGGGGTACAGAACACAGAAGAGAGTAAATCAGGTTATTCATTATAGCTTATCCAAAGCATGCATAGTTAACAAGGTTATTGACATTTAACCATTACACTTATTAATTAGTTGCCTTATTGATATTTCAGAGTCTTCTTAAGTAGGGAATTCTACTTTCATTCATTAAACCCTTTCAAGTCCTTAGATTTAGCTACTTGATTACTTACTTAATTAGCTATCTGCTTAATTCTGGGAAATTTCTGAGGAAAGCAGTTCATCCTTAGATTGGAACTTTTTTTTAATCAGTCTGAGAGTCTGTTCGTAGCATGAAATAGATTTATTGGGAGTTATTTGGGGAATGAGGGAAAAAAAACAAAATGCAGAATGTAGATTGATTTCTAATTCCTTTTTGAGCCAATTATTTTCTTTAAGTTTCTAATATATCAGGCACAGTAATGAAAAGTTAAGTCTTGAAATATTCTAGAAACAAAGATATTTAATTTGGAGAACCTCCATAAAGAAGATCCCATTTCTTAGTGTCAATATGGGAATATACATCCTTACATGTAGGATTTAAACATACCTTGAATCTGATATTAAGATAATGTTTTAGACCTTGGATCACTTCTTAAAGCTTAAATTCAGAAGAGTATATTGGCTTTAGAACTTTTCTTCAAACTGTTGCAATTTTATCTTGATAGGAAGTAATTTTGGGGTCATATGAATGGAACTCATTATAGATAGTTTTCTCCCTTCAGGATAAGCTATAAGATGTAAAGAAAAGAACATTCATTTTAGTCAGAACACCTGAGTTTGAATGCTATTAATTATCAGTGTGGCTTTGAGCAAGTCATTTAATTTCTCAGAATTTCATTTCCCTCATCTATAAAAAATGAAGGGGTTGCATTAGATGATCTCTGAATACCATTATACAGGTTATCTAAAACTTTTAGTGCACTTATGAGTTTTTAAAATTTAGGGAATAATCTCTAGTTCTTGGCCTGAGCAAGAGGCAGATCAACCTAGCTCAATCATATCTACTCTAGCAAAATCTAGAAATTCACATCAAACATCAAGAAATCCAATAAGAAACTACATTGAGTGACTTCTTCCATGCTAGAACTGTGCAAACTGTAAGCTAGAAGCCTAAAGGCAATAGGAAAGGAGATTGTCAACATGACCAGGACCAAAGTTGGCAAACAAACCCAGCCTTCTAGCATTACTAAAAGACATTCAAGGTGCTGTGCTAATAGGGTTTTCCATTTCTCCCCCTCCCCCAAGAAAGTCCTAAAGAGGTCATGGAGGAACAAGGGCCCAGTCTAAGGACCTTGAAAGCTCTGGAGAATAGCAGTAACATAATCAAAGGGATAGATGACTTTAGAGAATCCTAGATAACTGATGCAGAGTGAAAAGAACAGAAACAGAACAATTTATAAAGTAACAATAGCACGGTAAAGACAATTTTGAAAGACTTAAGAATTCTGATCAATGCAATGCCCAACATTGTACCCACTCCTGACAGAGATGTGATAGATTCAAAGTGTAGAAAGAGGTATATCTTTTTAAACAGGACTGTTAAGTAGATTCAATTTACTTGACTATGTATTTGTTGCAATATTGTTCTTGTTTTATTTTATTTTTCTTCCTTTTCTTTTCTCTTGGCTTTTAATTGAGGAGGGAGTATCAGATAGCAAAGAGGCTAGTAATTATGATGCCCCAAAAAAGTCAGAAGTATAGATGAGCAGAAATAATGCATGGAATTTTAATATATTTTTAAAGCGCAACAGCTTTGAAACACAGATTATTGTTTTATATACAGACCTTTTTTATGTTTATATATTACACACACATACATATATGTATATGTAGGGAAATACTCTGATGCTTAATGTTTGAATTTAAAAAAATTTAAATTATGTACAACTTTAATCATGTAATTTTACAGTGATTATAAAAGGTAAAAATTGAAAGGAAAACAAAAGAAAATCTTGAAGAAAACCAAGTAGAACCATGTGCTATGCAGAGTTACATATCATGTTCCTTGGAACAACATCCTAAGGATGGAGGACCTTCAAATCTTTGAAGAAAATTAAATGTGCTTTATGGTGTATTCAAAAGTACTTTAGATGAAGTTTGGTAATGCAGTGGACAGAGCATCAGCCCTGAAGTCAGGAGGACCTGAGTTCAAATTTGATCTTAGACACTTAACACTTCCTGGCTGTGTGACCCTGGGCAAATCACTTAACCCCCATTACCTGGGGGAGGGGGGGGAGGAGGGGAGAAGGCACTTTAAAACCCCAGCTTCAAATGCTGAGTGTTTCTTTTAGGTGTAATTGGATTAAGATTTGACAAGGGCTAGAATGAGTAGAGAGACACTTCCAAAAGAAAATAAGAATTAGGGGAAAATGTCTTTCAGAAGGGTTTGGGCCATGAAAAGAGATCTCAACTTAATCTTCTTGTCTCTAGAAGGTGCTATTAGGACCTGATAGGAAACCTGATTTTGACTCACTATAAGAAGGGATTTCAAAAAGCTAGTTTTAAAACATCTCCATCTCTTCAGATAGAGAAAAGTTGAATTTGTGTTCTTTGGGGGGAAAATTAATTTAAATGAAAAATTTTAAATCAGGTGGACTGCCATGAAAAGTAATGAATTCTCTATCATTGAAGAGCTTCATGCAGAATCTAGAATGATTACTATTTTTCAGGGATGTTAAAAAGAGAATTCATTTCTCAGTTAGGGGCTGAACTAGATGTCTTCTAAGAATCTTTCTTAAGTTCTAGTGATGCAATGAATCAAGCCATGCCACAAATCTCAGAATACTTTGT
Organism: Antechinus flavipes; assembly: GCF_016432865.1. NCBI lineage: Eukaryota > Metazoa > Chordata > Mammalia > Dasyuromorphia > Dasyuridae > Antechinus > Antechinus flavipes. The sequence goes on from NC_067400.1 coordinate 420,197,536, forward strand.
CATGACCACAGGTAAAAAGGTATGCTAGAGAGAATTCTAATATGAATAACCTCTGTTCTCATATTTTTTTCCTATCCTTCAGTCTCTGTTAAGGAGAGCTTTGCATTAAAAAAAAAAAAATGTACTAAAACTCCATTTGGAGCCTTACAGAAAATGTCTTTTTCTGAATTATAGATTTATTTAAGTATATAAGATATTCATGAAAATACATCTATTAAGGAGTTGATTCAAAGTGTAAATTAAGAAAAGGCATTTGTTATAATGTACTCTGTATTTTTAAGGCCTTGGACTGTGAATATATAAGGTTAAAAAAAGTGAAGTTAAACATAAAACACATCAAAAATCTATATTTTAAATTTGGATTGTTTTTAAGCTTTAAAAAAATTGTTTTTAGATGATGCATATAAAATGATTGTCACAATGGATAACATGAATAACATACTAAATACAGATTTCATAAAATGTTTTTCTTTTTTTTTTTTATTTTAGTTAAATATGAAAGTCAAGCCAGTAAATATTGGAATAATTTTTACAAGACTCATAAGAATAAATTTTTCAAGGATCGTAATTGGCTGTTGAGGGAATTTCCTGAAATTCTTCCTTTTGGACTACACACTAAAGAAGAAAAGGGGAACTTGTCTTGGGATCATGTAAAAACTAATGCTACAGACTCTTTCTCAAAAATAGACTGCCCAGCCCTGCTTAAAGGAGTGGAATCTTGTAAAAATGATTCTGTTGGTGATTTTGCCTACAGCCAGAGTGAAATAAGTTCTGGTGACAACCAACACACTAAAAAGAAGAGAAGAGAGGCTGCAAAGATCCAGTTGTTTCCTGGTAGCCATGCTGCTTTCAGGATTCTAGAGGTATTGTAGTAGAGAAAATGTGGGCAGAACACCTCAGAGAGTTAGTGACCTTAAAGTGGACAGTCTTTATAATTTTCTTCAGTCTCTCTGGTTTGCAATTAGGAATTCCAAGCCCATAGGCAAATGAAAAAAGAAAAAAGAATAAAAACTGGTGAGCACAAACTGGTTCCAGACTGAAGTGCCTAAAGAAATCTACATGAATTATGGAAGGGAATAGAATCAGTACCCAATAGCATGTGGCTATTGTCTCCAGTGATGCAGTTTGCAATCTAGTGTTCCTGCCTAAATTTTTTCTCTTAAGCTATTTCTTACACCAATTGTATTTAGGTGGATGAAGGTGTGACAGCTCTAGTATGACTGTTTCTTGAAGTAATGGTATGCTATTCAGTACATGCAAAAGCCCCTATTCCTGTTGTGCTTTAAAGACTACAAAGTTTCTTCCTACTAGTTGGATAGTGAAGTTATTAGTGTAATCACTTTGCAGATGGGAAAGCTGAGGCAACAGCTTTCACACATCACAAAGTTAATAAAATATTAGCATGAGTTCGACATTAGAATGATGAAAGTCAGAAACAATTCCTAATTGATAAATGTTTGGGCAGGGGAGACATTGGCTGTACTGTTCTGATTTTTATTCTCCTCTGCCCCACCCTTTTTTTTAATTTCAGGTTGGCTGTGGTGCTGGAAATAGTGTTTTCCCCATACTGAATGCTCTGAAGTAAGTATTAGATATTCCATTATAGGCTATTGGGAAAATTATAAAAAGCTGTAGTCCTGTAAATGGTATTTAGTGTCTACATCTGTCAGCAAAAGCTAATTGAAACAAAATAGCCAGCAGAAGAAAGAATTGTCTTAGGTCTAGCTTATATGTAGTAAGATATCACCTGAAAATATTGCTGAACAACTGTTCATTTCTCCTTAGAAAATTGCCATAATTCTTGTTATTGAATCATTTTAGTTATGTCTGACTCTTCATGATCCTATTTGAGGTTTTCTTGGCACAGTTTTGCCATTTACTTCTCTGGGTCATTTTATAGATGAGGAAACTGAGGCAGATATGGTTGAGTGACTTGCCCAGGATCACACAGAAGCTAATAAGTGTCTAGAGCCAAATTTGAATTGAGGAAGATGAGTTTTCTTGACTCATGTCATTATTTATAGTTATTTAAAGCAACAAGGAACTCTGTATATGTATGTAATTAACCATGTATGCACTCACTAGAATGATACAATTGAAATCATAGGACATAATATCTAAGAACTAGCAGGAAGTCAAGATGTTATTCAGCCTTTTTCTCCCATATTTTATAGTTAAGGAAACTAAGGCCATGGAAGGTAAGGGGTTTGATTATAATCATACAGTAGAATTTGGGCAGAGCTGGCACCTGTACCCAGATCTCTTGGCTCCTAATAGAGAATGTTTTTTACTCCCAGAATATCACAATGATAACTTTCAATTCCTATGGAAAGGAAATCACTTTTTAAGAGTAAAGATGTACTTACTAGTTAATACATAAAAATAGTTCACATTTCTATAATGCTTTTAAGGTAAGGTCTCCAAAGGGCTCACTTCACAACAGTCCTGTAAGGGAAATAGTGAGGTAATTATGATGTTCATTTTCCTAGCAAAAAAGCTAAGGCATAGAGAGGCTGTATGACCTGCCTAGTATCACATGGCTAAGAAGAGTAAGAATCAGGATTCAAACCGAAATCTCTTGATTCCAAATTCAGCTCTATTTCCACTAAAATATACTGCTTTTTCAGAGAAGAGAATTTGGATTTACACACCATACATACACACAAACACACACACACGTACACATATACACAAACACCCCTAAGATAACTGCATTTCAGAACTGCAGTGGAAAGTACACTTAGAGGACCTAGCTTAAATCCCACCTTTGTTATTCTCTGCCTTTGTCACTTGGGTCATATCACTTTGTGACAAGCCTTTTTGGCTCCTTAAACGGGACTGGATCAGCTGGTTGCCGAGGGCCTTGTCAGCTCACCAGCTGTGATTTTATGATCTTATTCATAGGGCCTTTTATTGAATATTTTTACTAAATGACTTCGACTGGAAGGTGAGAAAAATAAGACACAATAGTATGGAAACTGACTTGACTCAGACCTGTCCCTTCTTACTCATATACCTGTCCTCTTGAATATTTTTTCCCAGGATAAAGAAAACACTGTTGCCTCACAGGGGCTTCCAAATTACTTCCTTTCAGTCTTCCAGATACTATTCTTAAAGGAATAGAACTTTGGACCTATTGTTTTTTGGTGGCCAAACATAGCTTGCTATTGATAGGATATTCACTTCCCAAGAGCTATTTGACTATGTTCCTATTTAACTCTTCCCTTAACCTCTAGAATAAAGATTTCCTTATCCCCCTGTTATCTTCAGAATATCTTTTCTTCTTTCTGAGGTCATGATCCTAGGGCTCTTCAGTCCTATATAAAGACTATGAGTTTGAAAAGTGAGCAGTAAATTTATTTCCACAAAAATAGCCTCATGCCTCTGGGCAGTAAATACAAATATGACTCAATAACTATTATTTATATAGTACTCTGTGATTTTTCTTGGCTTATATTTTTATTTACTTTTGCCAGTCTTAATGCTATGAGCTAGATTAGAAGCTTCCTGAGAGAAGGAGTCTTCTTTCAGACTTCTTTTAATCTTCTACAGTCTAGCACAATATGTAATAGGTACTTAATAAATGTTTGTTGATTGATAACTTCTAAGTTGATGGTGGTTTCTATTTTCTAATCTTTCTTACATTTAATAAATAATTGTTTTTAAATAATTGAAAATCCTTTTCTCTTTAGTCGCTGAACCCTTGCTTCTTGGCAACTTTTTTCCCCTGAGGATACATACCCACATATTGGGAACTATTGTTACCCACTGAACTGAGATGATGAATTTATTTTCAAGGGAATCAGTTTACTGCTTTCAAAGGGAGGAGCAGATATGCATTTTTTTCCCCTTAGAATTGAATTTTATTGTTTGTGGAATTAAGGTTTAAAACCTTGAATTATATATATATACTTATTCGTTACAGAATACCTTCACTGCAATTAGCCTGTGGAAGGAAGAGGTCAGATCATTCTCCAGACTTTAATTCTTAAACCCCCTATTAGGAGAGTGCCCCACATCATGGTAGATGCTAGTGATATTTACACCTGCCTGCTGGGAATAGGGCCAAGGCTGTCAGCTGATTTCACAAAATGCCACAGAAAGCCATTGGGTAGTCACAAGTTTTAAACATAAACTGCTGATGTAAGAGGGAATTATTCAATAGCCTTCCTGGTGAAATAAAAGTATGCTTTCCCTTGGCCCACAAACTGTTCTGGTCTGCATTGTTGCCTGTGCAGTAAAGACTGAAGGAAACTTATATGATAGAAGGCAAAGGTTAATTCATTTCAATTCAGTGTAATTCAGGAAACATTTGTTGATCACCTTCTATAAGCATGTCTGCTGGTGGATACAAAGAGACATCATAGGAGCAAATGCCTGGAGCTACAAGGAACCTCCAAGGTCGGCTTGATGAGGTTTAGGTTTGGGGGTTCCCTTTAGTAGGCTACCAAATGATAAGATCTAGATTTAGGGAACCAAAATGAGATTAGGTTTCTGGTGGTCAGGGAATTAAATGATATGGTCGAGTGGCAGGTTTGGGGTTCAGGGAACCAAATGGAGAGGTTTGGCTCCCCTGCACCCCTTGGGATTTGGCACAAGGGTAGGGAGTTTGGGGGAATCCCCTTCTGGCAGCACAGAGATTCTCTGTAAAAGAATTACAGACCCAAAAACCTAGATAGATAAAAGAGGTTTACTATAGGGATTGGGAAATAAAATTAGAAATCCTGACAGAGACATAAAGTCTGGATAGGGAAATAAGTGAGAGTAAAGAGAGGATAACACTGGAAAAGAATATTATTCCAGCGGGCAGAGATTCCTTGACATAGCATGGCATAGCATGGCATGTTTAGAACCTCTGCAAAGAGAGGATTTTAGATTGGCTCTTTTATAATAGGAGCTTTGGCTACAAGCTGAAGGGGGCTAGTGGGTGGAGTTCTACAAGTTGGGTTTCAGCTTGGGCTGGAATTTGAATAGAATGAGTTTCTTGTGTAGAGTTGGAATTCTTTTGCTAGATAACTGAGTGAAACTGTTTTATTTCCCTCAGGCAGGGTCCCTCACTGAGGCAGAGTTAAAGGAGATTTTCTCCTTCAAGGAGTTTTAGAATTTCGGGGTCCCTTCTTCAAGCTCTTCCAGTGCTCTCACATAATTGAGACCTAGAGAAGTTAAATAACTTATCCATCAATCACACAAGTAAGAAGTAATAGAACTGTGATTGGAATCCAGATCCTGTGAGGCTAAAACTAGCGCTTCTTTTTTAGTTCCTCTTGGATGGGCAATAAGTCTTGATAGTCTGAAAAGGGAAAGTCAGGTAACAACAACAAGAAAAATTAGTTAGAATGGGGAATGGACAAAGGGAGTCCCTTTTGCAATTGCAAGAATCAGACTGTAAGAAATTTGGGAAGAAAGAGGTCACTTCCATCTGGATGATCAAGGAAGTCTTTCTTAGGAGGCTACTACTTCAGTTGGCCTTTGAAAGAAGAGGAGCAGGAACACTAGTAGAGATAATGAAATAAATCCATTCCAGGCTCAGGGGATAATGCAAACAAAGACTTGGAATCGGAGATGGCAGGACATGAGCAATAATAGTAGTGTGCATATGCGAATGTCTGTGTGTGTATTCATATATGCATGTACATCATACATGTGTGCTATGTTACATGAATATATGCATAAGTTTGTGTATATATCATGTATATATATATTAAGGAGGGTGTATATGTGTGCACGCGCGCGCGCGCGCGCGTGTGTGTGTGTGTGTGTGTGTGTGTGTAGTCTGTATTTAAAATAGATGTTTAAATATGTCATATAAGATATATTTATATTAAAGGCAGGAAGAGGAGAGGTGTACACACAAACATACACATCTCTTCAGATTTGCAAAACATTTTCCTCACAACAATTCTATGAGGCAGATAAGTATTATTATTCCCTCACTTTAAAAAATGTTTTATCAGTAAACAAATATTAAAGATTTACCATATACTGCAAGAAAATGTTTTCTAGATACATTTTGATTTTTTTACAATAAACATTCCCCAACAACCACCTTATTTTATGTACATATTTTAAAAAAAATTTTTTTAAGGATTGAACAGATCTGTCTGTTATAGTGACCAAGAAAAGAGAAGAATGGTTTTCAGCATCATTATTCATTGTGATTTATATGAATTATGTTGTCTTTATTTATATTGTTGTAGCCATTGTGTGTGTTCTCTTGGTTGTGATTTCTTTGTTTCATATCATTTCATATATGGCATCCTATGTTACTCTGAATTCATCATACTTGTCATCCCTTATAATGTTAAAAATAGTATAGTTAGGTGGCAATGGATAGGGTGCCAGGCCTGGGGTTAGGAAGCTCATTTTCCTGAGACCAAATCTGGCCTCAGACATTTATTAGTTGTGTAATCCTGGGCAAGTCACTTACCCCAATTTGCTTCAGTTTCCTCGTCTGTGAAATGAGATAAGGTAGGAAATGGTAAGCCACTCCAGTATCTTTGCTAAGAAAACCCCATATGGGGTCATGAAGAATTGGACACGACTAAAAAACAACTGAACAACAACAAAATCATGTAAATAAGTCATTAATATACTTAGATTTTATCAGCCATTTCCTAATCACAGCACCTACTCTGTTCGCAATATTTTTGTTTTCTTGTTTGTTTTAAATATTGTTGTGAATATTTTATTAAAAATGGGACCTTTTTTCCTATTATTGACTTCCTTGGAGTATTTTTCCAGTAATGGTATCAATGGATTAAATGGGATGAACATTTAGTGATTTTTCTCAAGTAACTTCAAATTATTTTCCAGAAAGGGTGGAGCAATTTGTAACTCCATCATCAGCATATTAATGTACTTGGCTCTCCACAAACCTCTCTATTATCAAGTGTTTGCTTCTTTGATCTCTGCCATATTTTTTTAACCACAAGAAATATAATAGATGTCAGGTGATAACTGAAGCCATAGAGATGAATAAAATCACTAGGAGAGGAAAAAAAAGAGACCCAAGGATAGTATCTAGGGATTTTTTTGGAGGGAAATAAGAATGAAGAACCAATAAAAGATAAAAGAAAGCCAGAGAAGAAATTGGAGAGGTAAGAGAGGAAGAATATACTGCAACATCACTCAAATAAAGATAAGAAAGGATAATGGTTCCTCGTCCATCATATCTACCTGCAAAGAGGGTAAAGAGAATAAAGACAGAAATTTTTAGATCAGTGGTTTGCAACTTGAAATCAGTGGAACACTGCTTTGAAAAGGTGTCTACAAATTCATATGCTAATAAATAAATAAGGAAGCATACCTTTTGTTCAGTGAGTAAATATATCTCAGAATATGTATTATTATTTTTAAAACGTTTAAATACTGTTGTAATTTGTACAATACAAATTCCTTAAAAGAACTGCTGAATTCATAGTAACATTTTGTAACATTTTCTCAATCAATAATTATTGTTAATAGAACTATATTATGTAGAGGCTCATGAACTTTTTTTTTTTTTGACATTACAAAAGGGGTTTGCACTCTCCATTTGGGGTTGAGGGAGGCTAGTTCTACTTAATCACTAAATATTAGAGTTGTTATGCTTGAAAGTCTTTGGGGAGATAGATATGGATGTGCTGTCTCATTATATTGTCCTTTGTATCACACCAAGCATCCACTATTAAGTTCTGTTTGAGTGAGTTTCACAAATTTGTGACTGTTTATTTGGTTATTTAGTAAAATCTATCCCACCAACCAAAGAACTGATTGCCTAAGAGGTAGGAAGCCAAGGACTAGAATAGATGTAGAAAATAATCTCAGCTAACTGGTGTGTACATTTCACTTTAGTCTTAGTTTCCTTTTTTTTTTTTTTAAATAACCAGCTCCTGTTCATCACACATTAATTTATTCAGCGAGATTTTATATTGAATGCAAATTCCCTAGAGCCTCAGAACAAGTGTATTTTGTGTGAACGTAGTACTCGTCCTCCAGAAATATATAGGTGTGTAAAAGGAGCCCAGTTGAGATACACATATTTGTATATCTATTTCATAGGATCATAGAAGCATTGATTTAGAATTCTCAGAAGCCTCAGATCATCTAATCCAACTCCTTCATTCAGTAGATGAGGAAAAATGAATGAATATTGGTCCCAGGTTTGAGCCCCAGATCCCTTAACTTTATATATAGTGATTGAACAGCCTTGCTAAGTAGATTATAAAAGACTTATTATGAACCTCAAGAGGTTTTATTACTAAATATCTTTAATTATTACCCTTACAGCCTATACTGTACCAAGCCTTGTCCCTACTATTTGTCTAACCCGTTTCCCTTTCCTCTACCTCACCATGCCACTTACGCTACAAAATTTAGATCCTTGATGAAATCTTCAGGACCCTTCCTAAAATTTGTGCTCAAGCTATTTTACCCTGTTTGCCTCAATTTCTTCAATTGTAAAATGAACTGGAGAAAGAAGTGACACACCATTCCAGTACCTTTGCCAAGAAGTTCCCAAATAGGATCACAGAGAGTCAGGACACATCTTGTAAAGGGCTGAAACTCTGAGTTGATGCACTGAGGTCCAACAACTGAGCACTTAAGGCTAACTACCGATTGGGCAATACTCTATTAGCATATGCTTGGAAAATGGCCCTTCCCACTATTCTGTGCTGGCTCGATCTGTTGGTGTATACAGAGAATTGTGGGAAGGATTAGGGGGTGGAGTAAGACAAGCCAGGGTCACTTTTGGCAGTAGAGGAAGAGAAGGAAGGTCCTGTGTCCATCCTGTTCTCTTCTACCCCTAAAGACCAAGAATAAAGACCAAGGACTTTTGCTTATCCTGACTCCAGCTGATTCTAAGGTATCCAGGGTGGTAACTCGGTCTTCACAAGATCTGAAGTGGATTTGAATAAGAGATGATAAGCAGGATGATTGAATTATGACAATAGAAATAAAGAAATCTGGAAGGAATACTAGGTGTTCCTATCTCACCTCCCCTAGCACTCAGCCTAATTCATCTTGTCTTCTCTGCAGTTTTATGCCACTGTTTTATTGGTTCTCCCCCTGGCTCTCTGGCTACTTCTTTTCTGAATTGTCATCACAGTCCTTTTACCGTGGTCTGCCCTAGACCCTCTTTTCTTTTCTCTTTTTATCCTTTCTCTTGGTGATATTCTCAAGTTCTATTTCAAGTTCCTGAGTATCAGATGTCTTGCTTTAGAGAGCCTGTGGGATAGACAGATAGAAATATATAGTAGGTAGTGTCAAATGTAGAACTGTACCTCAGAAGGGACTGAGGAGGGCTTGATATGTAGATTTGGGGGACTTCTGTCTGGAGATAATGAAATCATCAATAAAGAGTGTAATATTCTCCTCTAAAATGTAATTTTCTCTTGTTGAGGTTTCCTTGGGGTCTCTGGAAGCAGCCTTAGTTTCAGTTCAGTTATCACCCTCTAATGCAGCCAGGTATTAAAGTCCAAATCCTTTATTGCCTCTTTCCAAGTCTTGTCTCCTTTCCTGTGGCCCGGTTAGCTTTCTTAGAGGCCTTCTGTAGTTTTAGTTCTGAGAGCTTGAGCTCTGGCTTCTGAATCTCCCCAACTGAATCTTGACTTCTGAATCTCCTGGCTTGAATCCTGGCTGAAACTTCTAGCTTATATATGCTCTCTTAAAGGAATGAATCTTATAGAACTAGAGAAAGTACTAAGTACTTGTACTGAACTAGAGAACTGTTAAGCACTATGCTAAATAACCATTGTCTCTATCGATTCCACTGACTTAGCACCTTGTTTCAAGTTCTGGCTCATAACAAAAGAGACTGCAGAGAGGAGAAGAGCTGAGACACACTCCTTAAAGAGCAGTCTAAAATTCTATTTTTTTCAGCCATTTTGTATCTCACTTTTCATGACCTTGTTTGGGATTTTTTTGGCAAGAATGGTTTGCCATTTCTTTCTCCAACTTATTCCACAGATGAGGAAATGGAGGCAAATACTGTTAAGTGACTTGCCCAGGGTCACACAGCTAGTAAGGGTCTGAGAGTGGATTTGAACTGAAGTCTTCCTGACTCTAGCATTGGCACTCTTTCCATGTTACTATCTAAGTGCCCTAAATTCTATGATCCTGAGTGATTATAATCCTAATAATGATCCTGATCATTATAATTATGGCTGACATGTATATAGTGGTTTATGATTTGCAAGATAATTAGTAAATATTTATGAAGTACCTAGTAGGTGCCAAGTGCTGTGCTAAATGCTAAGAATACAAAAAGAGACAAAAACCAATCTCTTGACTCTAAGGAATTTGCAAATTGATGATGTAATATAATCTAGAACATTTTATATACATCTTCTTTGAACCTTACAAAGACTGATGCATTATTACCTTCATTTTACATGTGAAGAAACTGAGACACAAGACTGGAGTCATATATATAGTTAGGAAATCTCAGAACTGGGATCTAAATCCAATTTTTCCTGATCCAATTCTGGCTTCTTATTCAATATATCATGTTTTCTATCATATCAGTTGTACAAATTTAAATGCCCTGTAATTCAGATAAAGAAGAATATTTTAGTTTTGCTCCCTTGTAGATGCTTAAGAAATCCTTTAACTTCCTGCCCTGGGCTTTGGCTGGAGTTATTTCATTAAACTGTAACCAGAGTTACTGGAATAACTGGTACTTCCATTGTTGGCCATCTTCCTTCATTTACTCATTTGACATACATTTATTAAATTCCCATGACAAAAACAAACAAACAAACAAAAAGTCCCTGTCTTCCAGAAATTTATATCTTATTAGGAGATACAACAAAGACATAGTTTAGTAAAATACTAGATAATTTATGGAGAGGGAAGAGTACTAATAACTGGGGAAAGCAGAAAGACTTTATGTGTAAGATGGTACCTGAGATGAATAAAAGTAAGAGTTCTGAACAGTAGAGATAAGGAGGGAATGCTTTCCAGACTTAGGGAACGGCCAGGTGAAAAGATAGAATATTGAGTTTAGGGAAATGGTAATGCAGTTTGACTGGAACATAGAATGTATAAAAGGAATATCACAAAATGAGTCTGGAAAGATACTAGATTTGTTGGCCTCACTAGAAATGGGAAAGCTTTGGGAAGGAAAGGGTTTAGAAGTAGGAATTATGTGTTTTATTTTGAGACACTAGTAAGATTGCCAGATTGAAGAGGGAACCCCAAAACTGAAAATCCTTAAAGGAGAAAATCTCCTTCAACTCTGCCTCAGTGAGGGGACTCCACCCGAAGCACAAACAGTTTCATCTTTGTTATCTGGGTGGGGTCTGCTCAGCCCTGAAACACATTGAATTCAATTCAAATTCTAACCCTTGCTGAAACCTAGTGAGGAGCCAACCTGGGACTCCACCCATGAGCCCCCTTTAGCTTGTAGCCAAAGCTCCCTATTTTAAAAGAGCCAAACTAAAACCCTCTCTTTGCAGAGGTTCCAAACATGCCAGCACTATGTTTGGCACCCCAAGGAGCTTCTGCCCATTGGAATACTCATTTCCAGTGCCCTCTTCTCTTTATCCTCATCTGTTTCCTTAACCAGACTTTAACCTTACTTCCAATCCCCATAATAAACCTCTTTTATCAATCTGGGTTTTCAGGTCTGTAAATTCCTTTACAGAGGATCTTGCGCTGCCAGAAGGGGGTTCCCCACAACGCCCTGCCCTTGCACCGCCACTAGACCTTATTTAACTCCCTGGCCACCAGAAACCCTAATTTCATTTGGGTACTCTAAATCTAAACCTCATCAAGATGAAGATGTCTAGCAAGCATTTAGTGATACAGTACTGGGGTTTATAGGAAACATTGGACTGGATCTATAGATTGTGGAATTACTTGCCAAATTACAATGCTTTGAACTGAAGAGTTCATTATAGAAGAGAGAGAGACCAGGATAGAGCTTTGAAGAAGGACAATTAGAATTAGGCAAGCTTTATGTATATCCTAAGAGGCCCATTTGAGCCATATGAGGTCATACTTAACAAAACAAAGTGTTTAAATTCATTCCCATAAAAGATTCTAGTACTTATGGGCAGAATATGTAATTGCCAAAGTCATAATTAGTCATATTTTTTTAACCTATTGATTACATGTCTCTTCTGCCTTGAGTTAAAAAGCCATTGTATAAAATTAGCCGAGAGTAAAAAGGCTATGGAGAATTTTCATAAGAATCATTTATTTGCTCACTGCTTCAACACACCCAAGGCATTTTAGTTTTTTGACAAAAGATCTAGCTGCAAAGAGGAAAAAGAAATGCAAGATCTTGTTGACAAAGCTAATGTCATACTTAATGATACACCCATAATTTTTTTTTTTGGAAAGGCTATTGCTATTAAAAGGACTATATAATATAATCTTACAACTGTATAGACAAAACTTTGGAACCCCCATATCCAAAAGAAAGAAATCCAGCTTTTAGCATTATATGTTTGACATTATTTTATTTTAACAATTTAACAATTCAAATAATCAGTTATTAAGTGCTTTCTATAAATGAGGTAGCATGAAAAAATTTTATATTCTACTGAGAACAGTAAAAATTCCCATATATGTAAACAGTTGATCATTTGAGGGGAGAGAGAATACTAACAATCAGGTTATTTGTTTGTCCTTTGTTCTTAAAGAGGACCATTTCATCATGGAAGTACTACATGCAAGTAAATTGGATTTAAGTGAGGGAGGGTTGTACAAGGTCATCTGCCTCCCTTTCCCCTTTAAAACCAGTAGCCAGATATAGATCAAGATGACTGGAGATGGTCCTGAATGAAATGGGAGCAACCCAAAGATTTAGTTGGGTAACCCAAGTTGAACCCAAGTGGAATAAAGCTAAGGCTTCTAAGAAGTGGTGGATGCAGAAGAGGTCAAGGAGACAGTCCAAACTCAGGGGGACTCCATGCAAAGAAAGATAAAAAGCTGTTTGGATAATAGTTAAATAAGCTAGTTTAGTGGGATCATAAAGTATATTAAAAAAGCAATATGCAAGAAGTTCAGGCCTCTGTACCATTTCCTGATTATCTCCAATGTCTCTGACATGAGTCTGAACCCACTTCACCTCCTTTCTCTTCTCAGTCTGTTCTCTGTGTTATGTTCCCTATTTGAAAGCAAGTTCTTCAAGGGCAGAGATTATTTTCCTGGCTTATATTTATATCCCAAATTCATTTCACAGTACTTGAAACACAATAACTACTTAATAAATACGTTATCCATCTATATAGTATATCTTAGCAAAAGCATGTAAAGCAACCATATATTTATATTCCTGTTTTTTTTAAAACTCATCATTGTTATTGGAGTGTATCAAAATAAGATGAAATGAAAAAAAAAAAAGCTTGAATAACCAAAGTTATGATGACAAAATAGATTACTATGGACCTAGCTTGATTACCACATCCCAAAAATATGTGAAAAACACAAATGCTTCTAATTTCTAATGACTCTGATTTCGAACCTGATGTTAAAATTTTTTTTAAACTTCTGATATTGCCAGCAAAATGACAGTCATTTATGAATAAAAAACACAGTTTAAAAAGAGATCTCTTGAGGTTTTCTTTTTCAAGGCAAAACCATGATGAACTAAAGAATCTACCAAATGGTTTATATGAACAAAAAGGAAAATGAAAACTGCTGAGAAACATCTTGTAAGATTAATTATAGTCCCCGGTAATATTTCTAGTCATACACTGATAGCAAATAACCCACCTTTTCTCTAAGTACTTTGTTATAATATTATTACATCCAGTACAACTTGATCAGAAATGGATCAAATAACCCACCTTTTCCCTAAGTACTTTGTTTATAATATTATTACATCCAGTATCAACTTGATCAGAAATGGATTTTTTAAAAAACAGGCTTAGCTATTTCATTAACCTTAGGAATTGTACTTGTATTTCTTTTTGAAACAGTGAAAAGAATGACTATCTTAGTCAGGAAGATTTGAATTCAAATTCTGCTTCAGACATTAGTTATTTTGACTCTGGGCAAGCCATATAACTTCTTTCTGCCTCAATTTTCTAATCTGTAAAATTAGATTATTGTTTTGTTACTATAATTTTAAAATATTTTGCCACACACATTGGACTAAAGTTTTATTTAAAGTGAAGAATTTCTCCAAAGAGGTTAGAAATGGAAAGGTCCCATTTATAATAAAATATTCATAATTGTGCTTTTTTTATGATAACAGAACTAGAAGCAAAGTAGATTGCCCATTGACTCGGGAATGGCTAAGTCAATCAGTCAACAAGCATTTATTAGCAGCCTTTTATGTACCAGGCACTATGCTTGACTCTGAAGATATGAACAAATTGTGATACATTAATATTAATTGAGTATTACTGAGCTGTTTTTTTTAAGACAGATATGAGAAATTAACAGAATCATGAGATAACTTATGAAATAAAATAAGGAGTTCGAGGAAAACTATTCACATTGACCACAGCAATGGAAATGGAAAAAACAATAAAGCAAAGCTGAACCTTTTATTGTTATAATGACTTAGATCACCCTGTAAGAAAATACATCTCCCTTCCATGGTTGCAGAGGTGGGGAATGACGGCTGTGGTATATTTACTCTCTGATGCAGTCAGTAGGTTTGATTTTGTTAAACTGTTTTTTTCTTCCTTTTTTTCATTTTTATTCCAAGAGATGGCTAGAGGAAGGGAGGAGTATATTCATAAATGAATTGTGATGTAAAAGAGAAGGCATCTATTTTTATAAGCATAACTTGTACCAAAAATAATAATAAGACACTTTCACCTTTATAAGAACTTTGAAAGCTATACTAGAAAATATATTAGAAAATTTTGATGACAGCAAATGCTGGGTGACAGACAAGTTGTACAGTTGTTAAAATCCTGCAGAAATTCAGGAAAAGAAAAAATTCATCAATGACCGCAGTATTCTAGAAATTTTTTTTAGGGATATTGGGACTCGAAGTAGTCTTTGAAAGAAGGTTAAACTTAGATAAATGGAATGTAGTGGAAAAGACATGCCTGCCTGGGAAAAATGGTGTGATTGAACAACCCAACCCACTGTGGTAAACATGAGTACATTCCTTTGGTTGGAAGGAAAAGGGGGATAAATAAAGGTGAAGTTTGAAGCATGGGCAGGAGGTCAAATTTTAAAGGGCCTTGAATGCCAGGCAGAGCAGTTTAGATCACCCTGTAGATGATAGGAAGCCACTGAAATCAGTGTCAATTCAGAAGTAATATGGGGAGAAAACCCCACAGTGCTGGTATAAAAAGCAGCACTAGTATTACTATTTCTAATCATTATTGTCACTTTTTATTGATGATAGTGATGATGATGCTAATGAAACCACATAAACAATAATAGGTCAAGGCTTGCCCCAAGTTATATAAGAATCCCTATTAATAAGTCATACATGCAATTTCCTCTGTGTGTAGCTTGAATATATCTATGGCAACAACATAATTAGAGTGTTCCCTTGCTTTCATAGGAATGCTCCAGAGACCTTTCTTTACTGCTGTGATTTTGCTTCTGGAGCAGTGGAGCTAGTAAAGGTATCTCTTTTATTGCCTTTATAGTTTGAGAGTCCCCCTCCCACACCTCCATCCAAAGGCCTTCAGTACTGAGATAAGATGACATCTGGCCATTTAATCTGAGTTTTTGTTATTTCTAAGGAAAAAAGAATACTTTTTTCTGAAGATATCAATTGTTCTGATTCAATTTGATTTTTAAAAAGTTTATTAAGCACCTATTACTAATTTTGTAAATGAGAGACAGTATAACATGGTAGCTAGAGAGCCAGCTTCAGGGTTGGAAAAATGAGAGTTCTTTTGCTGCCTCTTGATCCATTTTGGCCCAGGGCAGAATAATCCTGAGCAAGCCACTTAACCTCTGAGTACCCAGGACAACTTCCTAAAACAGTTAAGTTTCAGAACAGGTATTCATCTTCATCGAGTGAATTTGCTTACCAGGAGTTCCCTATACCTGTGAACTTATAAGTTCAGTCAAAAAAAAAAAAAAAATGAATACTGTGCTAGGTACTGGTATGTGGGAAAAGGTGAAGAACTTAGAGATTCTAAAGTAGATCAAGCCTTAATAGGCCTCAGTTTCAGCTTCTCCAAAGTCACATGATTTTAGATAAGGCCCGGACTACGGGGCTGAAGAAGCTGTATATCATCTTGTCTACTACATTCCACTGACCAACTAGGGGCACAGTAGATTTATGTGACCAATCACAACATATAGAGGGTGGGATTTTGGAGGTTCTTTGTCTGAAATGTATAAAAGCTATAAGCATTTTCAAGGTTCTGGCCCTATCCTGCTGTGAAATTTTGCTTGCAGACCAGGATGGGGTCCGCTTCTCAAGATTCTAATAAATAATTCTGCTTTCTATGAGTGATCTCTGTAGTAGTCAATTTGGGTAGGTTTTTTTGTCCCAAACACTGGGGATATGAAGACAAAAATGTCACATTCTAGTTGATATACAACATGTACATATATATAAATACAAGGCAGATTGAAAAAAGAAACTAACAACTGAGGAAAGAAGGAATCAGGAAATACTGATAGTATGGTAATGAATAGAATGTAGGGCCTGGCAGCAGGAAAAGCTGAGCTCAAATGTAGTCTCAGATATTTACTGGTTGTGTAACTGGGCAACCTACTTAACTTCTGCCTCATTTCCCTCATCTATATAATAGTATCCATCTCCTATCATTGTTGGAAGGATCAAAAAAGATAATTGTCTGATTCTTGGGAGTCTCTACATAAATGTCAACTATTATTGTTGTTATTCCTTGAGGCAGTGAGGAAGAATGGGATGTGTTACTTAGGAGACAGATAGTCTTTGTGAAGAGATGAAGAGACAAAGGGACATCAAATTTGGGCCACTTTGTCAGGAACTTTAATACTGATGTGACCAAAGATTTTAAAAATGGAGAAGCTGTCAGGAGGTCTATACCTAGATATTTTGATATACTTTGGATACAAAATAAAACACTTATTATCCTATCTTCTTATCCTTAAACAGACCACATACTACCCTTATTGCTCTGGCCCCCATTCATCAAAAAATAAAAATAAATAAAAAATAATCTAGATTAGAAACATCCAGTTAGAAAGCACTAAAATATCAAGGTCTCCATGCAAAATTAGAAAGGGGAAAAAAATTTATCAGTGCCAGTACCAGAAGACAAAGCCTGAAAACATTATCTACAGTGACTATGATAATATAAACTAAATCAACCAAAAAAGAAAGCCAGCAATGACCATTTTTGGTCAGGGTAAAAAATGAGGAAACATATTTTCTTTCTCTTGAGAAAAGAGGTAAAGTGACTACAGGTACAGAATGTTACATGTGATTAAATGAGATATTTGTAAAGCACTTAGAATAGTGACTGGCACATAGTAGGTGTTATGTAAATTAATTTTTATTCATTATTATTGTTATCATTATTATGTGCCATCAAACTCAGTCACTTCTACTTAACTTCTGTCAAAAGGAAAAGTTCAGTGAGGGAGGAAGGTATCGTTCAATGATAAAAATATATATAAAAAAAATAAGGTTCTCTAAACCATTTAAAAGCAAAGAAAGAAAAAGGGGTGGGGGAGGAGGCAAAACCTGAAACAGTGAATAATCAAAGCCTTCATAATCTTTTATTGGGGAGGAAAGTATGCAGATCTGTGATTTTGTGAGAAAGTACTGGTGTGTAAAGTTCTCCCCACTACTACAAAAGAGCAATTTAGAGTCTAGGGTTTTATTTGGGGACACTGATAAATTGGGAGTAGCTGGCTGGTGCTCAGAGTGCTAGAGTGAAAGTCAAGAAGACTCATCTTCCTGAGTTAATATCTGGCCTCAGGTATTGCTAGCTGAATGACCCTGGGCAAGTCATTTAACCTTGTTTGCCTCAGTTTCTTATCTATAAAATGAGCTAGAAAAGGAAAAGGGCAAACCAGTCCAGTATCTCTGCCAAGAAAACATCAGATGGAGTCACAGAGAGTTGGACATGACTGAAATGATTCAACAACACTAATGGGTTAAGTGATCACAGAACAAAGTTGAATCATAAGCAAGACTTTATTCTAAGTCTTCCTAATTCCAAAACTGATCCTCTATCTACTACTCCAGGCTTTCTGTTTACAGTTATGAAGGATAAAGAAAAGTTAGGATGTTATGCCACAGTTCTCTTTTATTGTCCTGACTCAGTTTCCCTAATTATCCTGATCCAGTCCTGACTTAGTTTCTCTGCTTCAGTTTATAATTATCAGTTCAAAGCTCAGTCCTACAAAATCTCCCCTCCCTCTTTATCAGAATATTTGATGAGGATAAAAGATCTTATGTTTTAGAATATCAGAATGCCTCTCCCCATACCTAGCTACTGGAATGTCAGATACCGTCTTATCTCAAGATGCCTCTCCCCATGTCCAGGGTGCCTCCCCCTATTATGTCATCCCTCTCTGGGATGGAGGCTCACCCCACCCTGTCAGAGTTCCTTTCCCGCTCTCAGTATCCCGACTCCGCCCCTGCCTCAGTATACCCTCTGAGTCTGAGCCATGTGCATATATGTCATTGAGAACTCACATTGTTTGCTGGATTCTTAGAGATGATAGTCTCATTCAGTCCTGGGATCAAACCATGCATCCATTTGGTCCCAGTAAATCTCTCCCTTTTAAATAAATTATTAAATACTTTCTAATCTTTTCTTGCCTCAGTTTCTCTGGCATTACAAGGAAGCATGGACTTGCCCACCACATCCCAGATTTTTAGGGTATGCTTTTTGAAGACTTAAGAAGATAACTTTAGAAAAAAATCAAATATTAAATACTATTTTAGTAAGTAAACAGTAAATACATGAAACTTTTTAGTGGGTCAAAAACATTTACAAATAAGAATTTTGATAATTAAATCTGTCAATCATGAATTTAAGGGAAAATGCAATATTTAGAACAATTTTGTAACTTTATCATCTCATAGTCAAGACAAGCAGCTTCTGTCACTGATTCCTTCTTCCATTTAGTCAGCAAGAATTCATTGAAGACCAAACTTGGGCAAAAATGTTAAAAGTCAGGAAAGTTCGTCTTTAGGGTCCTAGGCTATACTTTGACTTCCCTTTCCCCCTAAATTGTCAACTTGTAACCTTTGTATCCAGTGCCCATATATTCTCTCTATTTTTCTCCTACCCAGAGATGTGGATCTAATTCTTGCTTCAGTATAAATAATTGCATTAATGTGACATTTTAACTAAAGAGCCTTAAGACAAAAGGAAGGAACCTATGATACCTCAAATACAAGGAGACTAGCTTAGAAAAAGATGGTTGAGGCTCAGGATCAAAATCATCATTTATGGTTAGAAACCTGGTCAATCGTTTTGTGAGGCCACTCTTTTTTAGCACAGAAAATATTTTATTAGGAAAGTGAATTGACAAACATAATTTCTGATATCCAGATGGAAGAAATAGGAACCCTGGCCTATAAATCAAGTGTTTCTTAATTCTCTGAGAAAAGAGAATTATTCCTTCTCAGAAGGAATAAAAAAAGATTTGACCTTTTAAACAATAGAAAACAACAAAGCAACCCCCTGAAGGTCTGCTTAATAACTTTGGAATTCTTCATCTTTCTCTTCTTCCATCATGACAGTCCCACTCAGCCTATAGCCCAGCCCAGTGTTCTGCCTTTGTTCATGATGTGTGTGATGATGGCTTATCCTACCCTTTTCCTGATGGGATCCTGGATGTCATTCTCCTAGTCTTTGTGCTCTCTTCTATTCATCCTGACAGGTAAATGAAGACTAAAGGGCAAAGCAAATATATTAAAGCTTTTTTTTTTCTTATCACTAGTGGTTTTCAGGAATATCAAAGTGAAATGACAATTCTTGAATTTATTATTTAGCAAGCTACATTATGTATAATATGCCTTCTTTTAAATGCAGTCCCCCCTCCCTTTTCAGAATTTTAGAAAGAAACTGGTCAAACTACTTCATTAGTGAGCTTTCTGTCACTGTCAAAATGAAGTGAGCATATTCTGGCAAGACACATACCTATTAAAAGTGACAGTGCTTCAAGGAAATTACAAATTCAGAAACAGCCTAATAGGCTCCCGGGGGGTAGGAGGGAGATGAGCATGGGAACAGTAAGTTGTTCTTGGAGATCAGAAACAAACATCCTGATTTAACATCCTAACACAGTTCAAAAAGAGAGGCCACAAATCCACAAGGGTGCACAAAGGAGAAAGGAAGAGGAGGAGGAGGAAGAAGAAAAAGAGGAGGAAAAGAAGAAGAAGAAGAAGAAGAAGAAGAAGAAGAAGTAGAAGAAGGAGAGGAGGAGGAGGTGGAGGAAGAAGAGGAGAAGAAGAGGAGGAGGAAGAGGAAGAGGAGGAGGAGAAGAAGAAAAAGAAAAGAAGCAGCAGCAG
Organism: Antechinus flavipes; assembly: GCF_016432865.1. Taxonomy (NCBI): domain Eukaryota; kingdom Metazoa; phylum Chordata; class Mammalia; order Dasyuromorphia; family Dasyuridae; genus Antechinus; species Antechinus flavipes. The sequence goes on from NC_067400.1 coordinate 420,217,916, forward strand.
CCAGCAATGGATTGTTTATATTTGTCAGTTTAATCCACATGGGATCTGTTAAAAATTTTAGCTAAACTTCTTGTTAGTATGGTCTGTGAGGCAGAAAAAAACCCTATAAGAACACTCGAATTTATTATTTAGTTGCCTTTGTCACATCTCACTGTGTTGGGAATGTCAAGGTAAGCATGTGGGAAGTTTCTTGAGATTTGCATGAAATAGAGACTGGCATGCTCGACAGATAGCAGAGATATATACTTAGCTTGAATCACATCAGATTTGGTGATCATCTTCCATTTCCAAAAAAGCTGGAGTTTCTGGTATAAGCTTGGTCCTTTCTTATATGTTCTATCCGTTCTTAACTTTTTCTTCAGAGATGATCACTTAGTTAAAAGAATGGCAAACTGAAGTCAAAAACACTCTTGTGTAGACATAAAAATTCTTAAGCTTTGGAGCAAGGGAACATTTATGTTCATCTACTAGCTATACTTTAGTCTTGTGATACTGCTGTTTTATCACAGTTTCCTTATATTATTTTTTCCATTAATTGACCTAAATGGTGACTTTTCCAGGAGCTAGTTGAATTACACAATCTGTGTTATCTTGTCTCCCAATATGATTAGTCGAGAGATGAAGCAGGAGGATAAGGAGGAAGATTTTCTTGGTAAGAACCCCAAGAAAGAATATTTGAACTTATTTTGTTCTAAATAATGATTTGGCTTGGATGTCAAAGAACAGATTTAAAAAAATGTAACAGAAAAACTTTTTACATGTAACATACTGATTTTTTAAAAATTCATTTCAGTCAAGCATGATATTAATTTATTTTTGCCTAACAAGGAGACTTTTTTTTTAAATGTTCATAGTCAGGGTCATTCAGGATTCTGTGATCAGATGTGACCATAAGAGAAATAGGCTACCTGGTTGTTTAAAAAATCTCAGATAATTCGATGGAACAGCTAGATGGCCCAGCAGATAGAGCATCAGCCCTAGAGTCAGAAATCCCTGACTTCAAATCTGACCTCAACCACTTCCTAGCCTTGTTACCACGGGCAAGTTGCTTACCCCTGTTTACCTCAGTTTCCTTATCTGTAAAATGAGCTGGAGAAGAAAATGGCAAACCACTTAAATATCTTTGCCAAAACCACAAATGGAATCACAAAGAGTGAATGACAACAAAATTCTACCAGGTCCTGAACCATTAAACCCAGAGAACTTGCTGTAAAACCACAGTAAGTTTTACGAGAAGAGCCTGCCACATTCATTTACTTTGTCTTTAATCCAGAGAAAGCCAAAGCAGAACAATGGACTCAGGTAAACAAGGAGAAGAGAAATAAAAATTTCATTTTCTTTGTTTCCATCTCTCACCATTCTTAGAGCCAATTTGGAAACTTCATTGTTAACCAAAATGAAAAGAATTCTGTTCATCTTTATTCACAGTCTTCAGTCTTGTCCAATTCATTTCAATTCAACAAATAATTATCAAAAACTTACTGTATGCAAAGATAAAAATGTGATAGTCTTTATACTCAGAGAACTTACATTCTACTGGAGGAAAATGACCTGTTTGCAAGTAAGTAAACTCAGTCATGTGCAGTAAATTTCAAGAGGGAGATAGCGCAAATAAATGGAAGGCCAGGAAGGCCTCTTGTAAGAGGTAATACCTGAGCTGTTTTTTGAAGGGTACTTCCCTACAAAGTGGAATCTAAAGTAACAGGTACTAGAGGCTGAGGGAAAGTTTGGAAAAATGAATGAATATTGGAGTGTTTAGCTGTTTGTTTTTCATTTTAATTCTGTATGAGTTTACTAATCAATAAGTTCATGCATCTTGTTTTTCTAACATAAAACCTAAGAGTGAAGTGGTGTTTTAAAATGTAAGGCATGTGCTTTTTAAAAACCAAAATTATCATTATCAGAGGCTGTGGAAAAGCACACAGTTTGAAAATAGTCTATAACAGCATAAAGCAACCCCAGAAAACCCTTTCCTTCTAAGCTTACACATACCAAAGTCCCTTCCTTCCACTACCATTATATATTTAAAAAACAAACAAAAATAAAACCAACAAACCATATAACTCTTCACTTAAAATCTGTAAAACTCTTTAGTTAATTCTGCTCTTCTACCCACAGCCCTCTCTCTTTTATGTTTCATAATTAATTTCTCAAATTCAACACAGTTGAGCTCAACAATTCAGATGCAAATAATTCTTTAGTCTACATCTCCATTCCTGTCCTAACAATCTCTTTCCAATCTTATAACTCCTGAACATCATCTAAAGCTTAACCACAAATTGAATTCACTAACATACCAAGACAAGAATTTCAAATATTCCGGCCACATTGGAAATGGCCACTTGGGTACTCACAAAGTCACAGAATTTTAGAGTTAGAAAGTTACCTTAAAAACTATCTAATTCAACCAATACCACCTCTTCCTCCAAAGCAATCTGGAATATAATGTAAATAACAAGTAGTTTGTCCATCCTCTATTTAAAAGATTTTTTTGTGAAATCTCTGCTTCCCACCCTGAAATCAATTTGTATAACTAGGAACCATCAGTAAGAGCACCTTTGCTGAGTTGAGAAATATACAATATGGAAGATGGAAGATACTTTAGAAAGCCTGATCTTTTACAAACCCCAAGAAAGATAAGTCTCTTGCTTGTCACCACATGGCAGTTACCAATATAACTTGACTAGAACCTGAGCATAGAATTTCTAGTTTAGAAATCCTATCTGCTATACTTGCGTGGTATTGCAATTTTAATTGGTAGGGTGTCAGTTAAAGAAGTAATATTTCTTAGGTATTTAACTTCTAAACTGTTTTGCTGAAGATAAGAACTCATGCCATTCAAAAAAATCAAGTAATTGTATTTCATCCATTTGTTGACTAAGGACAAAGTAAAATTGATAAACAATAGAATTCATTCCTAACATTGAATGTCTCTTTAGTCTAAAAGGAAGAGTAATTTAATATTTAACTTTTCTTTAGGAATTTAGGATTTTCTTTTTAGCATTGTGACAATATACTAAAATCACAATATCAATTTCACTTAACAGTATTTTATACTGGATTATGTTATAACCATTTGTACCATCATAGTATTCTGATTTTTCACAGGAGTCTCGGTCCCTAGACTTAGGAGGTTGGGCCCCTGTGGCATGGTAAGAGTCTCACTCTTTACTTAGGTTGGCCATGTAAAATATCAAGAAAAAAGAAATAACATAACAACTCCCTTAGACCTATTTTTAGTAGTCTTGTAGGTGTGATAGCCTACATCTCAGAAAAAATATATTATTAATATATAATAGAAATCAATCAATGAACATATTTTAAATATTTGCTATGTGTCAGCCACTATGGGAACCTACTTATCCAAAAATGAAAGTGAAATAACCCTTGCCTTTATAAAACTTACATTCCTATTGAAAGAGCTTTGGTTTCCTCATCTATAGATGATTTATAATATATACACATATGTATATATGTATATGTGTATGTATATGTATATATGTATGTATATGTGTGAACTGAGTGAAACTAAACTGAGTGATGAACTGAATGAAAATTAGAGCATAGTTTTTTTACTTTATTTTTTTTCTTTTTTTTTTGCAACATGGTTAATGTGGAAACATTTTACATAATTTCTCATGTATAAGTGATATATTGCTTGCAAGCTATTTGGCAATTCTATCGCATTACCCATTTCTGGGTCACAGTTCAAGAATGGAGAGGAGCATTGTCAGTAAAGAGGTATTGGAAGTCCTAAGAGAATAGGACCCCTGAGAATAGCATTGATTGTAATCCCAAGAGATTAGGAGACCCTACTGAGTAAGGACCAGAGTGATGATTAAGAGAGCAGTAACCACATTTCTCTCCAGGTCTCACACCATCTTGGAAGTACTAAAAACTTTAAAATACCCATAACTAGTTTGGAAAACAACACGGTGAAATTGAGAAGATACTCCTCTACCTTCCTGCATTCTAGCAACAGGACCTAACATTAGTATAAAGTTCCAAATCAAGAAGAAAAGAGCCTGATCATAAAAAAGCTTTTGTAGTAAAATAGAAGATCAAAAACAAACTCAGAAGAAGACAATGAAGTAAAAAACTACAAGTAAAATCTCAGAGAAAAATGGGAATTGGACATAAGCCCAATAAGAGACAGGTAGGTAGCATAGGGAATATAGGATTAGCCCTGGGGTCAGGAAGACATGAGTCCAAACTGGCCTCAGTGATTTATTAGCTTTGTGACCCTGGGAAAGTCACTTAGCTTCAATTACCTCCATCCAAAAATCAAATAAGAACAGTAGAGGAAAAGTTAGGCAAAGAAACAAAGGCAACAAAAAAAAAAAAAAAAGAGAAAAAAAAAAAGACATTTAACAGCCTGGGAAAAAAGCCACAAAAACATATGGGGAAAAATGCCACTTTAAAAAAACAGAATAATTAAATGAAAAAATAGTGGTACAAACATCACTGAAGAAAATAATTCCTTAAAAATTAGAATTGGACAAGCAGAAATTAATGACTCCATGAGACATCAAGAAACAATCAAACGAAGTTTAAAAAAATTAAAAATAGAGAAAATGTGAAATATTTCATAGGAAAAATACCTGACCTGGAAAAGAGATCAAGGGGAGATAAAAACCATGATCAAAGAAAAATGTAAAACATCATATTATATGTAAGAGATTATCAAGGAAAACTGCCCTGATATACCAGAACCAGAAAGTAAAATAGAAATTGAAAGAATCAACTGATCACCTCCTTAAAGAGATCCCAAAATGAAAACTTCCAAAAATTTTATAGTCAAATTCCAGAGCTCTCAGATTAAAGAGAAAATACTTCCAGCAGCCAGAAAGAAACTATTTAAATAAAATGGAGCAACAGTTAGGATCACACAGATTTTAGCAGTTACTACTAAAGGAGTAAAGGGCATGGAATATGATATTCTGGAAGACAAAAAAGCTGGAATTACCACCAAGAATAACCTACTCAATAAAATTCTTTCAAGAGAAAAAAATGGATATTTTATGAAATACAGGAATTTCAAGCATTCTTGATGAAAAGACCAAAGCTGAGAAAAAAAATTTTACTTTTAAATGTCAGACTCAAGAAAGGATATAAAGATAAACATGAAAGAGAAATCATAAGGGACATAAAAGGTCGATCTGTTTATCTTTATGAGAAGATGAGATATATATATATATATATCATTATCATCATCTTTTTTCTCGTTATTGTTCTTCCTTCTTTTTCTTCTTTTCTTCTCCTTCTCCCTTCTTCCTTCTTCCTTCTTTCTTTTTCTTTCTTTCTTCATTTTTGTTAAAGCAATTAGGGCTACTTACCCAGGATCACACAGCTAGGAAATAATAAGTGTCTGAGACCAGATTTTATTTCAGGTATGGTGCTGTATCCACTGCACCATTTAGAATCCCCCTGCATATATTGTCTAAGAACTGTTTCATTATTAGGACAGTTAGAAGGATTCTATGTAGAAAGATAATATGGAAATGAGAAGATTGTTTTCCAAATTTCAAACTATATTCCAAAGCAGTAATTATCAAAACAATCTGGTACTGGCTAAGAAATAGAATGATGAATCAGTGGAATACGTTAGACATACCATATACAATAGTAAACAACCATAATAACCCACTATTTGATAAATACATAGACCCAAACTTTGGAGGTAAGAATTCATCATTTGACAAAGGTTGCTTGGAGAACTCTTGTCAATTCAGTAAAAACTAGGCATAGACCAACATCTTATACCATTTATCAAGATAGAATCAAAAAAGATAAGTGAATAGATAAGTGACTTATATATAAAGAGTGATATCATAAATAATTTAGAGAAGCATGGAAAAATGTACCTGTCATATCTATGAATAAGAGAAGAGTTTATAACCAAATAGGAGATGAAGAAAATTACAGGAAGTAAAATAGATAATTTTAATTACATGAAATTAAGAAGTTTTTATACAGACAAAATGAATACAGCCAACATTAGAAAGAAAACAGGAAACTTGGGGAAAACTTTACAACAGGTTTCTCTGATCCAAAGCAATCCCAATAGACTTTGAACAGAATATGACATCTATATCCAGAAAAAGATCTAAGGAGAATGAATGTAAATCAACACATGCTGTGTTCACTTCTTTTTTCTGTTTTTTGATTTTTCCCTTTTGCTCTGATTTTTCTCTCCCAACATGATTCATAAAGCAATGTGTATTAAAAATAAATAAATTTGCTAAAAACAAAACAAAACAAAAACAAAAACAGGTTTCTTTGATAAAGGCCTTATTTCTCAAATATATAAGGAATTGAGCCAAATTTATAAAAGAGCCATTCTCTAGTTAATCAATGGTTAAAGAATATGGACCAGGAAGTTTTGAGAATAAGAAATTAAAGTTATCAATAGTCACATACAAAATGCTCTAAATCACTATTGATAGAGAAATGCACATTAAAACAACTCTGAGATATCACTTCATTCCTATTTGATTAGCTAACATGATAGAAAACAAAATTGAAAAGTGCTGGAGGAAATGTGGGGAAAATAATACACGAATGCACTATTAACAGTGTTGTGAACTAGTCTAACCATTCTGGAGGATAATTTGGAACTACACCCAAAGAGCTATAAAATTGTGCATACCAAATTAAGACAACTCTGAGATACCACTACACACCTGTCAGATTGGCTAGAGTGACAGGGAAAGATAATGTGGAATGTTGGAGGGGATGTGGGAAAACAGGGACACTGATACATCGTTGGTGGAATTGTGAACACATCCAGCCATTCTGGAGAGCAATTTGGAACTATGCTCAAAAAGTTATCAAACTGTGCATACCCTTTGACCCAGCAGTGTTTCTACTGGGCTTATATCCCAAAGAGATACTAAAGAAGGGAAAGGGACCTGTATGTGCCAAAATGTTTGTGGCAGCCCTGTTTGTAGTGGCTAGAAACTGGAAAATGAATGGATGTCCATCAATTGGAGAATGGTTGAGTAAATTGTGGTATATGAACGTTATGGAATATTATTGTTCTATAAGGAATGACCAGCAGGATGAATAGGACTGGCGAGACTTACATGAACTGATGCTAAGTGAAATGAGCAGAACCAGGAGATCATTATGTACCTCAACAACGATACTGTTTGAGGATGTATTCTGATGGAAGTGGATCTCTTCGATAAAGAGAGCTTTAATTGATCAAAGATGGACAGAAGCAGCTACACCCAGAGAAAGAACACTGGGAAATGAATATAAACTGCTTGCATTTTTGTTTTTCTTCCCGGGTTATTTATACCTCCTGAATCCAGTTCTCTCTGTGCAACAAGAAAACTGTTCGGTTCTGCACACATATATTGTATCTAGGATATACTGTAACCTATTCAACATGTAAAGGACTGCTTGCCATCTGGGGGAGGAGGTGGAGGAAGGGAGGGGAAAAATTGGAACAGAAGTGAATGCAAGGGATAATGCTATAAAAAATTACCCTGGCATGGGTTCTATCAATAAAAAGTTAATAAAAATAAATAAATAGATAGATAAATAAATAACGTTGTGCATACCTTTTGATCTGGCAAAATCTTTATTAGCTCTGTATCCCAGAGAGGTCAAAGAAAAGGGGGGAAAGGACCTATTTATATAAAAATATTTATAGCAGCTCTTTTTATGGTGGCAAAAAATTGCAAATTGAGGGGATGCTCATCAGTTGGAAAAATGGCTAGACAAGTTATATGATTGTGATAGAAAATTATTGTGCTATAAGAAATGATGAGCAGGATGATTTCAGAAGACTTACGTGAATTCTTACAAACTGAAAAGAGTAGACTTAGAAGAATTTTGTATTTAGCATTGGAAGGATCAGCTATGAAAGATTAGCTATTCTGAATATCAAAACAGTGATCCAAAACAGTCCAAAGGAGATGTGATGAAAAATGCTATCCATATTCAGAGAGAGAACGGTTTTATTTCTGAATGCAGATCAAAACATGTTTTTAAAAATTATTTTTATTGTTTTATTTTGTTTGTGTTTTCTTTTGCAACATGGCTAATATGCAAATGTTTTGCTTGACTTCACCTGTATAATTGAGATCAAATTGCTTACTTTCTTGAGGAAGGGGATGGGAGGGAAAGACAAATTTTGGAACTTAAAATTTTAAAAAAATTTACATATAATTGAGAAGCATTTAATGAAATATGTTTATACATACATACCTATATATGTGTCTGTATACTATATATAATATATATGTGTGTGTATATATATATATATATATATATATATTACAAAATGAGCAATCACAAGACAGCTTTGACTAATTATCCAGTCAATGGAATGCATAATGAATGCACAATAATTCTAAGGATTGAGAAATGACTAGGACTAGAGTAGTCAGAGAAGGAAGCACCTAAGGTAGGCCTTAAGGTTTGGATAGGTGGAGAAGAAGAAGATAGCATTATAAATGAGGGATGTGGAGTTACCAAAGGCATAGAATAAAAGAATGGAAAAGTTGTGTACTGAGTAGAATGAATAAACTAGGCTTGCCTGGAGTGCACTGAAATTTAGAGTTAGAAAGTGTTGAGATGAGATCGTAGTGAATAGTAGGATAAGAAAACTAGATTATATTTTGTAAATTAATAACAGATAGCTGGGTAGCACAGTGGATAGAGTGTCAAACCTGATGTCAGGAAGACTCATCTTCCTGATTCGAACCTGGCCTTGAATACTGAACTAATTGTGACCCTAGGCAAGTCACTTAACTCTGTATGCCTCAGTTTTCTCATCTGTAAAATGAACTAATGAAGAAAATGACAACCCACTCCAATATCTTTGCCAAGAAAACCCTAAATAGGGTCACAAAGAGCTGGACATGACTGAAATGATTGAGCAATAACAATAAAACAGTAAAAATTAATAACAAATCGTTGGAGATTGCTGAGGAGTGGATCAATGATAATAACAGCATTTGGGAAGATTAATGTGACCATAGCAAGTAGGATGGTTTGGTTCAGAAAGAATATGGAATTAGAGATACTATTTTAGAAGTTTGTTGTTCAGATGGGATGGTGATGACAGGTAAAGGAGGTGACAATGAAAGTGAAAAAGAACAGATTGAGAGAAAGCATAAAGAAGGAAGAACCTATAGGATCTGGTGGTCAGTTGGATATGGAACTACAAGAAATACAGAGAAGATGACAAGTTACAGCCTCTCGGGGGCTTCCTAATCTTCAGAATATGGAATAAAACTAAATGGTCCCAAAGGTCCCTTCCAGCTTCAGATATATGATCCTGGTAGCCATCTGTCCTCCAAGATTTTGAGCTTTGGTGATTGATGATACAGTTTATAGATAATCATAAGGAAGTTATGAATTTGTGGGAAAGAAAGTCATTTTGGAGGAAAGGTGAGCTTGGTCTGAGACCAAGAATTCTTGACTTTTTGTGTGTCGTAGATCCCTTTAACTTATCTGGTAAAATCTATGGACTTCTTAGAAGACCGTTTTTATATGTTTAAGAATTATAAAGAAAACCAATTACATTTAAATAGATTAGTCAACATAAAGGGGGGAAATCCATTTTTCAAGTTTACAAACCCCAGAGAAAGAACTCCGTTTTAGACTTTTGAGGTATGAGATAATAGTGGCACAATTACATCCTCTACTTTGTAAAAGATTTTACAAGCAGAAGCACCCTGCAGTTTTTCTTTTTTCTTGCCCTGCAGCCAATTAATTTTACTGTGGTTATTGGAAAATATCTATGTGATTTTTCAATACAGGTTTGCTAGATATTCTGTAGAAACCTCTACGAAGCCACCCAATAGCTCTAGTCACTTGGGTGGTCTCTGTAGACACTGTAGGCTTCTTTGTCACTGTTAAATTTTCTTTGATTCTGGTTATTTCATATATGTGAATCCTGCCTTCCTTCTTGGTAAAAGCAGTTTTTGTGCTCATTCTTGATCATGTTTGTTGTTTATTTTCCTGTGGCCTTATAATGAGCTTGATGACAGCCTTTTCATATTTTCACTTCAAAATATAAAGGTTCACTTTGAAAAAAAATAAGATGAAATTGAATAGGGCATCATGCTTTGTCTTTAAAGGATGCAGGGTGTTGTAAACAGACTGTCCAAGTTACTAAGACCTGGAGGAATGTTGCTATTTCGAGACCATGGAAGATATGATCTCACTCAACTTCGTTTTAAAAAAGGTATAATGAGATCCTTTTTGTTACCTTGGTGATTTTGCATATTTGTGTCTTGAAGAATGTTTACCTTGATTTTACTCATTTTTATCTCCTGGTTCTCAAATTGGAATTTTAATTTCCACTTTCCATAACTATCTTCTGTAGGATGCTGTTTGTCTGAAAACTTTTACGTTCGAGGAGATGGTACCAGGGCATATTTCTTTACGAAAGGTACATTCTAAAAGGATACAGTTGGTTGGAGAAACATAATTCTTACTTTCTCTTTGTGGGGAAAAAAATTCAAAAGTTATAGTATTATATAAGTATCATAATGTTAAATAATTGATTAAAGGTCATCTTCCAGTGTTTTTAAATGTCCTATTGGGAGTTTAAATTGAAAGGTTTAAAAAATATATTTTAAAATATTTTTCCCAAGTTAAATTGGCCCACCAGCCTTATTATTTCATCATAGTATTACTTGCCAGATGATGTGCATTGGTCCACAGTTGAGTGTTGTTAGCATGAAGCAAAAAGAATTGATAAAAGTGTAGAGCCAATCAAGAGAATTTTATTCATATGAGTCCCATAATAAATGACTTGTCTCATCAGTTTTTCATTCTAAACTACATTTTTGACAGGGTACTAAATGAGTATTAAATAAGCCTTGTATTCAAGGATTTTCCCAGTCTTTTGTAAACACATTTACATTGTGGCATATTTGGGCCCTTTTATTAAGTGGAAACTCTAAAAATGAACATTTGTTAAAATATCAAAATTGGTAAACCCAGTAGCTCCTGTCCCTTCTGTTTGTATTATATCATGCCTCCTTATTACATTGTATTAATGCAAGTAGGATGTATGCATTTTTCTTAAGGCTTTTATCCTCATTTGTATCCTAGAAGAGGGTGTTTTATGAAAAGTTCCGTTAAAGGATAAAAATCCGGATAGTTAACTGAAGCAATGATGTGTGAATATTTTTTTGTCCTTAATTGCTTGTCATATTTTTGCTTTTCATTTTTGTGTCACAGGGGAAGTCCACGATATGTTCCATCAGGCTGGGTTAGATGAAAAGCAGAACCTGATTGACCGGCGTTTACAAGTTAATAGGAAAGAAAAAGTGAGAATGCATCGAGTTTGGATACAGGGCAAATTTCAGAAACCATTGCATTCATTCCATAATGATTCTGATGATCTCATTCCTGGGGTTTCTGCTGGTTGAAGAGTGTACTTTTTCAAGATCACCCCATGCAAAGGTCTCTCCAAAAATTCTTCTTGAAAGAATTAGAAGCTAGAACTGAAATATCATATTTGGTTCGCTTATCATAGGTGAGGCCTTCCATTAAGCTTATACATATGTACACATATTAAATGATATGGAAGGATTTACTCTCTGCATTTGATAATTTTAAAAAATTAGTAAATGTGAATTGCTCAGGCATATTTGTTTGTGTTTGTTACTTCTAAGCCTTTGTCTTTTTTTGAAAATGGTTAAAAAACAAAATATTACCTATTCAGCTTACTGCTAATTGAGATTGCTTGAAAAAAACAAAAAAACACAATAGCCTGCCTATTTTAAGAAGTAGAGATAATCATCTGCTTTATTTATACCATTGGGTTCAGTAATCAGTTCACAAGCATATTCTAGCTGTGCTCAGTTGTCATCTGTCACCAAATAGGCATCATATCTGTTTCCAGGGAAATTCAGGAAAAGCCCAAGATTTTGCTCAAAGCTATTTTTTTCCTCTCCTAATTCAGAAACTATCTGGAGTAAATTTTGACTTTTTCTTTCCTTTCCTATGTATCTGCTATTTTGTTCTTGTGACAAGTGGCCCATCCTCAAGTATTGTTTCTAAATGTTACCAGGTACACAGATTATTGAGGTTTTTTTTTTTAATAACAAATATAATACTTCTGAAAATGTTAAAATTTAAAGAATTTAAAATTTCAGTATACAAAAATGAAATTAATTATATGTTTTTCCAATACATATTCATTCTATTGTAGGGCATGCAAATGAAGTGGAAGACCCTGCACTCTAGGAGTTTGTAGTCTCATTGGGAGTAGTAAGATTAAAGAAATGCGAAAGTCTAAATTTAGACTAAGTATGAAAATTCTTATAAGCATTGTAAGAAATCATGTTGTCTGGAATGGCTAGGGAGAGACCTGAATTAGACTCAATAAGCTACTTAATATTTTGATAGATGATAAGGACATAAGGAGAAGAAGGTGAATTTCAGCATGAATATAGTATGATTGGACTAGCCTAGCTGAAGTTAAAGAGTCTTGTGTCAGGTAACCTCTCCATTGAGAGAGGTTAGAAGAGACTGCTATAGCCATCAAATCAACCTGCATGTTTTACAGATAAGGAAACAAAAGGTCCCAAAAGGTTGTGACTCACTCAAGTCATACAGACACTAAGTATTAGATAATAGGATTTGAACTACAAAGCTATTCCTCTTCCCCCAGCATTACTGCAGCCTTCTGCTCTTAGGTTGGAGCCAAATGTCGGAAGACCTTGAAGCTAAAAAGTCCAGATTTTATCCTATAGGCAACTGAGAGGCATTGAAGATTTTTGAGCTTAAAAAAAAAAAAACAGAATTGAAAGGGTGCTGTAGAAAGATTAATCTGGCAGTGGTATGCAGGATAGATTGAATAGAGGAAAGATTGTAAATGAAATGAGGACAGCCTTGACTGGTTTGGTGGCATGTGTCAATAGCAATATTAAGGTTACATGTATAAATCAGTAGATGTAAAAGCCAAGATTTGCATCAGAATCTTAACTCATCTACATTTCCCATAATTAAAGTGTACATTTAAAAGCCAAACTGGTAATTGAAAGTATTCCATACAGCACAGGCAATTTGGATAAGTTAATGTTGCTATGGGAACCTGAGCACAACCTACTTCTTGTGTTTCAATTTAAAAATCGTGGCCCAAGGTGGTTTAAAAAACAACAGAAGGTAAAATTATGCTCACATCTTCACACATGGAAATTGTACTGTCTGCAAGTTGTAAATAGCAGGTTCAAGCCAGCCACTTGACAGGCACAGTAAAAACCAGTCTTGTGTCTTTGTACAGTATGTTATAGCATATACATTGACCTTTTAAAGCTTTAAAAATGTCAACCAAATTGGAACCAACTCACTGCCCAAGTACCAAGTGGGGCTTCCTCTGGCTCCTGCCCAAAACTACTTTTCTATCCTTATAGATTGTCACCAGAATCCTATTCCTTCTCCTATTCAATCTGTGTGTCCCTTCACCTGTCTCTCTGAATTAGACCCCTGTGCAGGAGAAGCTACTTGGGTAAAGTGAGGCAGCAGAGAAAGAAAGGAATGGGTATTGAAACATCCAGAGCGTCCAATTCAATCCAATTTTAATAAGTGCCCTATATACCCAGCACCATGTTAAGTAGTATTTTCCCTCAGAAAACCTACATCTCTGCCTAGAATCATAGGAAGACAGGAAAATTTCAATATCACCAGATTAGAATGACCTTTTAAATGTTTCATAGCTCTGTGGAATCTTTATTTAACAGCCTTCCATGTGCTCGCTTTTTTTCTTGTTCAGGTTCACAAAATCAATGATAGAGTATGATATGTGAGAGTTTATTTGCTTTTAAATGAATTGAATTTCAGAAAGCACCCATTTTCTCATATACTGAAGAGGAGTATACTTGTTTACTTTCTCAAAATCCAGAAACAACTGAACATTTTATTTTAAATTTCCTTCCTATTTTACTCATTAAAAAAATTAAACTAAATTGATTCCAGGCAGTAACAAAGTATGAAAAGTTTCAAGCTTGATGAGAAATATTTCAAAAAGTAAAAAAGTCAGTATAGCTGTTTCTATTATTAATGTTTTACATTTGCTGTGATACATCTGTGGAATTGAAACACTCAGCTAATAATAACTTCAGAGAATTTGCCTATTTTGTTTGCCCCAGCCTCTTGAGATGTCTGCCATGTCCCTCATTTGTGAAATCATTTTATGTACCCCAGTTTTCAATGTTTGGTAATTTAAATGCTTGATGTTATAGTCCAGATGTGGAAATATGTCCATTTCCAGATAGATGCTCAACTAGGGAACAGCATTTAGAGCATTTGGATTGTTAAACTTTAGATAAGCTAAATAAACACCTGCCTGAGAACTAACTAACATTTCTGTGGCTTTCCTAATATAAAACTAAGTTGGGAAAGATTGAATCTCTCACAAGTCTTGCCTTTTATTAGTTTTTATGTTGCGTTTCTTACAAGTTTGCAAACAAATTAACATTAATTGCCTACTTTCAAAAGACATTGATCTTTTCCTTCTTTCTTTTTCTTAAGTTTTATTCACACCATTTGTTTTAACAGCAAAGTCATTTTCAAGACATAGGACTCTCTCCTCCCCAGTAGCCCGAATTCCCTTATAAGAAAAGTTGAGCAAAACCAAGTTTCTACCAACTCCAACAAGGTATGATAAGTCCATACCCACAGTTCTCTACCTTTTCAATTGGTTTTTGACTGAACTCAATGCTTTCCTACCTTTAGATAGAGTTTGTTAGTCTATTTGCAAATCGGCACAGTAGTCTCAGGCCTCTAACTTATAATTAGCCTATTTAAGCCAATGTTTTTTTCTCTGCTTCTAATTAGGATAAGATATATAATATGGTATAATGGAAGGAGCACTAGATTTGAAGTCAAAAGATCTAGTATTGAATCCCAGATATACTCTCTGCTCCTAGTATTCCCCTGGGTAAATCATTTTTCTCTGAAATTTGTTTTCTCACCTTAACATGGAGAGGATTAGACATGATGACCTTTAAGCTCCAAATCTTTGATCCATTTATTTAGATAAATGGCTGTTGCTTAGTTATGATTATGAAGATTTCCTATAAACAGATAATTGGATTTTTATTTATTTTTAAATTTTTAACTTTAATTTTTGTAAAGTTTTGGATTCCAAATTCTCACCCTCCCTTCAACACCTATCCCACTTGTTGAGAAGACAAGCTATTAAATGGAGCTGATTTAAAGTGACATATTCCTTTGCACTGACTGCCCTCCATGCATTGTATCCACCCCACCCCCCACCTTAGTTTCCTTGGTTTCTTTCCAGACAGATCAAATCCTATTTTCCTAATACCCCTACCAGGTACCCCTACTTCATTTCAAAAATTACCTCACATTTACTCTTATTTATGTCTCATATATACCTAATTATTTCCCAGAAATAGCACGTGAAGTACTTTGCAAACCTTAAAATGCTATGTAAACTCTAGCTATTATTAATTGTTGTTCAGTTTTTTCAGTCAAGCCCAACTCTTCATGACCCCATTTAGCACTTTCTTGGCAAAGATTCTGGAGTAGTTTGCCATTTCCTTCTCCAACTCATTTGACAGATAAAGAAAATAAGGACAGGGCTCAGTGACTTACCCTGCATGTCACATGCAGTAAATATCCAAGGCTAGATTTGAACTTAGGAAGAGGAGTCTTCCTGATTTTGTAGCACTTTATCCACTGCACCACCTAGCTATCTATACTGGTAGCAGTAATATTTATTTTGATGTTTATTTCCCCCATTATAATGTGAGCTCCTTGAGGGCAGGTACTTTTTTTGCATTCCCAGTACTTAGCACAATAGCATATACTTAAATACTTTTTGATGGAAAAAATAAAATTTTATCTTTACTAATTTTTGCTTTATTGATAAAAAAAAATGGAATTCCATTTAAAATAAACATAGCCTACTTTTGGAAAAGACATTAAACTAAAATATAACATACAACAAAAGTAATCCAGTATAGGTTAAATATGTGCAATTCTTCTAAACATATTTCCACATTTATCATGCTGCACAAGAAAAATCAAATCAAAAAAAAAGAGAGAGAGAGAGAGAAAGAAAAAAATCAAGTAAACAACAAAGAGAGGGTGAAAATAATATATGGCCAATCAGTCTTCATAGTCCTCTCTCTGGATCCAGTCAGCTCTCTCCATCACAAGTTTATTGGAATTGGCCTGAATCATCTCATTGCTGAAAAAAGCTGAGTCTATCACAGTTGATTGTCACATAGTCTCATTGTTGCTATATACAGTGTTCTCTTGGTTCTACACACTTCATTTAGCATCAATTTGTGCAAGTCAAATTTCCACCCTTTTCTGAAATCATCCTGCTGATCGTTTCTTATAGAACAATAATATTCCATTACATTCATGTACCATAACTTCGCCATCCATTCCCCAACCAATGGGCATGCATTCAAGTTTCCAGTTCCTTAGAATAAAAATTAAATTATTAGAAATT
Organism: Antechinus flavipes; assembly: GCF_016432865.1. NCBI lineage: Eukaryota > Metazoa > Chordata > Mammalia > Dasyuromorphia > Dasyuridae > Antechinus > Antechinus flavipes. Next base: position 420,234,378 of record NC_067400.1, read on the forward strand.
GAAGAAATACACACTAGTTAGGAGCATCATTCACTCATCTTTATTCTTGGCCCGGTTTTCTTCTCTAAAATTAATTCACCATAAATCTTGACTCAGAATCAAAACCTTCCCAGCTGTGCACATCACTTCATCACAATTAGACCTTCAGGACATCTTTAAAGACCCTAGCCAACTCCCTTTCTCATTTTGTCCAAGTGACAAGGGGGTCTCTGTGTAGTTCATGGAACTTGCTGTTTTTTTTCCTTAGATTCTCTGCTTTCAGATTTTTGGATTATAGGCCACAGTATAAATAAAAAAGATACTAGGCCTGCAGTGTTAAGGACTATGCCTAAGTGAAGGGTCAGGTCAGTTCTCTGAGAACCTGTGAATCATAACACTTGAAGGAGTTGCAAAGCAGCCTTTGATACAGATGTTCCTTGTGGATTAGGAATGAAATAAACTGGAGGCAGAGGGAAGAGGAGAGAGGTCAGACTACGCAACTGCCTCTCAGTAGAGAGGTCAGAGAACAGCAACTGCTTCTCAGTCTTCTAGTATCATCATCATCCTCTCATGAAGATGTGAGTTAGGTCTAAGTTAGACCTTCAGTAGCTACTGGCAGGTGGCTCCCGTATCGCAGCACTATAATATGACAACACCTTGGCAGAGTGAATTCCCGTAGCGTCTTTTTCCATACATGAAACAGTAATTTTTTTTTTTTCTCAATGACACTTTCTGTTGATTTTTTGGAAAACACCAGTCTTTTGCCTCTTCTTAATTGGTTTCTTCTTTCCACTCCTTGCCATTCAGTCTCTTGTTAACCAACTCTAGCTCAAAATATTAAGAGCTTTAAATTATCCAAAGAAACTTTCCAATGTTTCAAAAATGTGCCTTTTAAAAACATCTAAATGGGAGGCTAGATGGCACAGTAGTTAGAGCACCAGCCCTGAAGTCGGGAGGACCTGAGTTCAAATCTGTTCTCAGATACTTAACTCTTCCTATCTGTGTGATCCTGGGCAAGTCACTTAACCCCAGTTGTTTCAGCAAAGCAAAAAAAAAAAAAAAAAAAGAAAAGAAAAGAAAAGAAAGAAAAACATCTAAATGAAACAGATTTTTAAGAGACATATAAAATGATTTCTCCAAAATCAAGTTTCTGAGTTTGGATCATAGCATTATTAAGGGGACAAAGTTTATCTTTAACCATTCAAAAATTGTTTATCATTTTGAATAGAATAGTACTCAAAAATCTTAGCATTTCATTCTTTTCCTAGGTTTCTGTCCAACTTATATCCAATTTTCCTGTCACCACTTTAATACAAAACCATGTCTTAATGGGTGGGGTTTATATAAATTGCTTAATATTTTTAAGATTGAGGAAAAAATTTAGCATAATCTTCAAGCATTCTTTGAATATATAATACTACAGCTAAAACCAGGCTTGTGTAAAGAATGAATCCTATGGGGTAGTCACATTTATTCAAATTTAGACTGTGGTCATTGGTTCTAGTTTGATGGAATTATATGTAGATTTGAATAATAGGATCAATTCACTATGAATTCAAAATGTACACCAATCAGGACCTAGAAGAGTATTTTTTTTCCTCTAAAGGAGATCAAAATATATATTTACTTTCATACTTTTGTAAAGTTCACCTTTCTGTTATTATCTCAAGGAGGTTAGAAGAGAGGCACGAGTCATTATTAGGCCCATTTTACCGATTTAAAGAGTAAAAGAAAGATCTGAAAATGTTAATTGATTTCTCTCTTTCTCTCTCTCTCTTTCTCTCTCTCTCTCTCTCTCTCTCTCTCTCTCTCTCTCTCTCTCTCTCTCGACCCTCAAATGAATAGGTTTTTGGAATCTTTATCCTGTGAGAAACAATTTCACTCACTATTGAAAAGCAGTCCCCTCTAAAACATAATTACCAAGAATTACAATGGAAGTAGTAGAAGAATAATAGTAACTATTTTAAAAAATATTCATAAATGAATATACTTTGGAGTTGGTTTGCAAAGGCTACTTTTACTTCTGGTAGATAGTTTCATTTTTGTCTCTGTATTATCAGTATCGAGCACAATGTTAGACATATAGTTAGCACTAAATAAATGCTTGTTGTTCTACTGTCAAAACCTTTGTGTACCCAAAGACACTTTTCTGTCATGGAGTAAGAAGTTAGTAAGTGAACCGAGAATCATAAAATCTTAAAGTTAAGTCCCCTCAGAAGCCGTCCAGTCTACTCCTTTCTTTCTCCTGCTCTCTGGTATTGATTTCCCCAAATGCAAAAATCTCCTTCACAATATCCCTGGCCTATAGTTAGTCACTTAGATGCTGTTGGACAGCTTGATCTTCTGGTAATGAAGATTATCCCAGGTGACACTGGATATTAGGGATGTTGAAGAAATCATGCTTACACTTACTGGTTGGGAAATTGGAAATCCCTTCTGACCCCAAGTCTGCAATTCTAGGGAACATTGGAGTTGGTTATCCTTTCTTCCATAGGTATAAAATGAGAAGGACGAGATAAGAATAAAGCAAAGAGCAAATGTCAGCCTTTTGTCTTTTCTCAGCTGTGTTTATCTCTCCAATTCTATTCTCTCCCCCTCCCTGTCTCAGCCTCCTACTTGGCATCCCATTCAAGCCCTGTGAGCAGAGAACACATCACTCATCCTCCCCTGATTTGGAAGAAAAAATAGTTATCATTCAGTAGTACTGGGGGAAAAATCCTCAAAATGTCTTCAAAGGGATTTAGCTCTAGCATGATCTAGAATAATGTGTGAATTCAGGGAGTGTCAGCTATAAAATATGAGTGGAAACATCTGTAATGTATAAAATATTTTATGTATATTAATGCCAATGAAATCATGAAATATTGAGGTGTTATTTTAGGGATTCAGTTTGGGAATTCAGAGGCCTGCAGGTATCTGGAAGATAGAGTTGGCATGGACATAAATCAAAATTGAAGTGGAATAACAACTGCATCTGCATTTATACTGGCTTCCAAAATGGGACCTTAACACTGGTTAGCAAAGGGAGCACCAGGATCTAGCTGGCCTCTAATACTAGCATGTGGCCAGGATGGGAGGGGAGAAAATAGCAAAGCAGAATTTCCTTTTTTTGCTCTGAGTATGAATCAGCATCATACAATAACAAGCGAGGGGAGAAATGCAAATGTAAGCGTCCTATAGTGGGCAGCATAAATAGCAGATTTGTCTTTGCAGGAGCTCTGTGAGTTTCCAAGCACGTCTCCCTTGAGCTCTGTCATAAAGAGTCTCAAACAAAAGCAAAATGGCCCTGACTGCAGAGAGACAGGTTAGCCCGAGACTGATGGAGCACATTAAAAACTTCAAGTGGTCAAAAACAAACCACCCTCAGGTGCCAATAGAGCTTTTCAGAGTGAAGCCATAAGATACTGCCACTTGGACAAGTATTTAAAGCAACAGAAACCGATCCTGCAGGGCGGATAGTTTCACAACCACTTAACCTTTAGTGAGAAACAGCAAGAAGCAGGTGAATGAATAAACAAAAGTCAGCATTACTTAAGGGGAAAAACACGACTTAGGAGCATTCTGACTTCAAACAGCATTCAGCTGGGTCCTTGGTATCCTAGTAATCTGTCTCACTTCTTTGATTTTTTTTCCAGCAGGTAGGCTCTAAGTAGAGTCTGTGCCCCAGAAAAATAAATGTTTTCATATCAAATATTGCCTTCCAAATAAAAAAGACTTATTGATTGTCTTCCCAAAAGGCACAGGCATCATCCATCCTACTTGGGTTAATGCAATAGAGCCTGAGCAAAATAAGAATGTTTTAGGCTCATAAAAATGCTCAATTCCTTGGCAATATTTTGGATCCATTGTGTCTTTATGAGAAGGTCCCCAGTTCATCACAGGGTAGGTAGAAATGGCTTTTTCCCCGCTCAGTTGATTTTTGTACCAAGCTGTGATTTGAGAAAATCATTTCACTCAATAGAACAAAGTATGGATTTTGAGGTTTTTCTTAAACAAGTCATCCCCTATACCTACAATCTTAAAAATAAGATTCAGTGTTGGATACTCTTACTCCCACAATTTTTGCTAAGCAGGTTTTGAGTACCAACATCAAGAGATAAGGAATAGCAACCAGACCTGTCATTTCATTGGTCTGGAGAACTTGCCTAGTGAGGAAAGCCCATCCATCAATTCAAATCAATACCTTTTTTGGAACTTAATAGTCTTAGAATGTTTCCAGGAGCACCGAGAGGTTAAGCCACACACAGAGTCACATAGCCAGGATGTGTCAGAGAATTCCTTTTGACTTCAAAGCTTACTTTCTAGCCACTATTCCACAGTTCACAGATGTCACAGGGCTAATTATACCATGTTTCTTGGACTTTCCACTAAATAGCCTCCTCAGTGAGATCAAAGATAACCCAAAAGTTCACTCTAACCACCCACCTTGGAAAAACATAGTAAATGAAGAATGCATGTCATTATATGACAATTAGTCCATTGAAATAATTCATAAAGAGATTTATGTTGGATAGGTGCTGTAGCTGGACAGTAGTCTGGGCCTGAAATTGAATGAGAGAAAATAGGACTGCAATGTTTGGGAGAAATGGTACCATCATTTATAAATGATTCCTAAGGTTCTCAGTGCTGCAGCATTCCCCTACTTATTAGCCACATAATTCATCCAGGGATCTTATAAGGTTACATATTATCAAGCAGCTCAGAAGAATCGAAACAGCAAATGCCCTCCAAAGCAATGCAAAGATATATACTGGGTGCAAGTTGGTTGCAACATGTTAACCAACAATGATTGCAATTAGTGATGCAGAGTAAAAAATAACATCAAATCCATGTATACCTAGAGATGCTGGACATCTAAAAGATGGGGAGAAGAACTAAGCAGCCTGTATTGTAGTGCTGGTGTTCATACATTGTCAGAACCAAGGGAAAGCCTACAATATGTTGGGTAGAGTTCGTATGGAACATTTACCAAAAGACAATGATCAGAATTTCAGATGATGAGAAGCCCTGGGTAGGACCCAATAAGAGGAGAGAGTATCCATAGCTATGAAATTATAGATCTATAGATATTTCAAAATAATAATTTGGGAAAATAACAGATTATCTCAAATATTTATGAGATCCAGAATTTTTTTTCTCCAAAATCCGTGTAACTTTCTAATGTACCTATTTTCTTTTCTTTTTCTTTTTTTCCTGGAAATGCTTTAATTGAACAGGCTGGGGAAGAATAGGAATCTTCCTATCCCTCTGTTTTCCTTTCTAATTTTCCTTGAATTATTCTGCCTTTCTTCCAGTTACATCTAAGCATTCATGACTTTTTTTTTCTTTTACCTGACTCTAAGGTCAGGAAACTTCCTGTCTATGCAATTTCCATCTAGACACGTGCATATCTATTGGAGAGCTGTACATTTTGTACACAGACAGGAACATTGTGTAAAACTGTACATCAGTATAAGCAAAATGAAACAATATGACAGGGATGACTGATGCGAAGGCATTGCCAGGAAGTTCCTTCTATAGCTAAGCAGTATCTAAATACACCAGCTCAAAATTTTTTTTCTTCTTTAACCTATTTGTAGCCATATAACTGCCCAAATATTATCAGAACATCCCTCACTCCAGTAGATCAGAAAAATCACCTATAATTTGTGACACCTTTCTTTATCTCACCTCACCCTAGATCTAACAGATAACTGTTTAATCTTTCAAACTTGGGTACTGGAAAAAGAATTGTTCAAATTAATTGGGAGGTAAAAGTGAATAAATCCCATCAGGGATTTGTTTTGCTTTGGTTTTTTGTTGTTGTTTTGGTTGTTTTTTATGAAACATAATTAGCTAAAGTAACATTAAACAATTGCAATTTATCTTTTCCTACTTCATCTAGCCCAAAACAAGTTTTCTATCTCTAGAGACTATCCTACTAGGCAGAATATTTGAAGGAAAGACCATGATAGCTCTCCTGAATATCCTTAGTTCTGCTCCACTCCCTCAGGTGAGCTGGAAGAGGTTTCCCTTGAGTACCATTTTGAGACTGCATGAAAATCTACTCAAAGTGAATAGTTCCATCCCATGCTGCATGTGAATAAGGAGGAAGTCTTCACTAAAATGAACTGTGACCTAACAATCCAAGAGGACTACTGTGGTTAGCTCACTATACATAGCCTCCTGAGTGTACTTTCTTCTAAGAAATAGCAAAGGTGACAATCAGGTAATTGAAAATTGTTATTCCAGTTCTCCTTTGCTATAGATCTGTCCTGAATTGATCCAATATCAATTTAAAAAAAAGAAAAAATCCAACAAACTTATGAAATCATCTTATGATATAACACTTAATACCAGAGTGATTAATGACTTCTAAATTCTTAGAAGTTTCCCATTTTTGTGACATTTCTTTCAGATCCATAGAAGTAAGGTGTGCCTTCGTTTCCTCCAGAAATCTCCAGGTGCTTCTTTCTCTTGCCAAATAGTGCAAGGAAATACCTTCTCCTGCTCTTTTGTTTCCTTTAGAGAATACAACAAGGAGCCAAGCTTAGAAAATCCATTTGGGAGCTCTCCTTTTCTCCTGACTGTCCTTTGCAATTTGACTGAATAGATAGGTGATTTGGGGTTTGTTTTCTACCAAATGTGAAAAACTCTAGATGCTCAATTCCTCCATGCTAGAATTGGAGCTAGACAGCTTTGCTCATTGTCTGTGTGGCAAGCTGACTTTTTTTTTTCTTTCCAGTTTGTTTGTTTTCAAAACATTCATTCATTACACCAGGTATTATCTTGTTGATTACTTATCCCCATACTCATAATCCCAAAAATGTATTGACTTCTTTATTCTCTTTCAGCTAAGAAAATGAATAACAATTTTTATTAAAAATCTGAAACTCACCTATCAGAATGTGAATGAAGGGATATACCTGGAAGCTGGATCCCAAAGTTCCACCTGGTAGACTGGAAACAAGATAGGGAATATCAGTGAAAACTCTGAATAACCCACCAGGAAGAGTAAATTAATGTTCAATGCCGTGTTTAGGGAGACATCCTAGTATAACCCAAAAAGCATAAGATTTGAAGCTAGAGATCAAATCCCAGCTTTTCTACTGACTCCCTGTAGGATGTTAGGCAAATCACTTAAATTTTCTGGGCCTCATTTCCTTATCTGTCAAAGGAAGGGATTGGGTTAGAAGACTTCTAAACTCTTTCAGTTAGACATCTAAGATCCCAAAATCTTTACAAAAGTTTCATAAAACATTTTAGTTCTGTCAAAATTATTATCCCCATTTAACAGATGAGAAAACAGATCAAGAGGCTAAGTGCCTTTCCCAGAATTACATGACTGGTAATTGGCTTAATCAGGAATTCAGGCCAGATTTTTTTACTCCAAATATCACCTTTCCATAAAATAGAATGGTATACACAGTGAGTAGTCATTGTTTGGAATGATCATTCCAGCACTGGTAAAATATTGCCTGACTGAGCTATTCAAAAGGAATTAGGGAAGAGGACAAAAGCAAATACAAGAATGTTAAAATCCTAGGGAAACCAATATCCTATCAACTATGGGGACTTCCCTATAAGACTAATTGGCTTTGTATACGTGATAGGTACCTGAAAGCTTTCAGAACTGTGATAGACATAGATATGCTGGTTTCCTCCAAGAAAAATGCTCCCTTTGGGCAGGAAGGTATCTTTTAAAAGTTCATAGCATCATTGATGAAAACCATCCTAAGGGAACAGCAAATCACAGTTCCAACGGACTAAGTCACCACCCAATCGACATGGAGTGAGTCATGTATACTCTGAATTCAGAGGAAAGGCTGAAGTGCAATTTTTAAAAAACGATATGAGTAATGGGTGGAAATGAAGAAGCCAGTTGCCCAGATGAGGATTGGAAACTATTTAAACTGGATAATACAGTATGTGTTTTGGCTCTGTGAAAACAGAAGTTGAACTTTTGAGGAGTAATCAAGGACGCGGTCTTGAAGTATTCGCAAATAGTGCTGGTATGAGGAACAGATGCTCCCATTATTGCCAATGGGAGACACAACATGATAGTTGGGAGTGAGAGACAGAAAGAAACCACAGGGAATTTTTGTGGAAAGCTCAGCATGGCGAATGATTTATGGTTGATTTAAGAAGGAGACAAGGAAAATAAGGCTGCAGTGTATACCATCAGACTGCTACAGACAAAGGATGTAAACAGTGAGCCATAACTTTTAGCCCTCCTGGAAATTAGAGCACTCCTTCATACAGAAAGAACCAAGTGTCCTGACAGAACAGGCGCCAGGGTGTTTTTCTGAGCTAAGCGCATACCATGTTTTTCCTTTCTAAAAGTAGTTTCCCTTCTTTCCTCTACCCTCACTGTTTATAGCATAATCCTAGAAAATACCCAGCAGCCTATTGAGGGGATCTTGAAGTCATCCAAAGTATTCTCTGGGCCAACTTTATTACTTCCTAAAGGAACCAGCAAGAATCTTTCGTAAAAACAGGCATATCCTGAGTTAATGAATTAGAACCATGAAAATAGGACATTAAGTAAAGCAACCTTATGGAGGCCAGTTAGAACTGACTAGACCATATAAGTATCCTGGTCTAGTTGGCAATTATATTTTTAATTCATTGACATTCTGGGAAAATTGTATTTACCACAAAGAATCCATAAGTGAATAGTGGGAGCTAAAGAAAGGGGGGTAGGGGTGGGGAAGGATTGCTTGATAATGTACTAGTGATATTAAATTATGGTAGAATGTCAGTACATGACCATGAGAGTTCTGCCCTTTCCCCCAACCTAACAAATGGATTATAGGAATTTCTTTTAATAATAATAATTGACATTTTTATTCACTCATTTATTCAACAAACATTTGTTAAGCATATACTGTGAACTCAAGCACTGTGCTAGGAATTGGAAATACAAGGATAAGATGCAAAAAGCTCTGCCTTTAAGGAACTTGCATTCATTTATGGCATCTTAAGCTTAAGAGATTTTATACATACATGTATGCTCACATAATATATTTATGCAGTAACATATTAAGAATATTATGTAACATATTTAACATGTAAATTATATGATAAAATATGTATATATATGCATGCTTTCATATAATGGTGTGTATGTGCATCTATGTATTGCCTTAATCTCTAGAGTAATCTAATAAAGAAGGGATTACAGGATCTTCATTACAACTCTATGGGAAAAAATGAGATTACTTTTATTATCCCATTTTGTGAAAAATAAAAGACTTAACTGGATCTTGGTGGTATTGCTGTGATGCTAAAATCTGGTCACAAGTTTGACCTCTTTGACTAGTTTGGTCATTTTCCCCTTTTTGATATATCTCATGTACCCAAAGTGTGAATGTTCCCCAAGGCTCTTTCATGAGCTTTTTTCTCTTATTTTCTTCTTTTTCTACATTCACAGTCCCAGGAAATATCATCCATTCTTATGCTATCCCTACTGAAGACTTTAGAAGCTATTGAGTTCAGCCCATACTTGAACAAGAATCCTTTCAATTAATATACCTGGAAAGTTTTCATCCATCCTTTGAAAATTCTAGTAAAAGGAAATCTACTACCTTTTAAGATCCTTCCATTCTCAAAATTTCTAATTGTTGAGAAAATTTTTTCCTGTCTCCCTGAAATTTCCTTCTACTATTCCAAATTCTGTTTTCTGGAAAAGCAGAATAAACACAGCCCTTCTTCAGCATGATAGGGCTTAAATACTTTAAATACTTACTATGTCAGCTCTAAGTCTTCTCTTCTCAAGACTAAACATTCTAAGTTCCTTTAACTTGTCTTCAAGTGACCTGAATCCCAGAATCTAACTATCTTGGTTGCTTTCCTCTGAACACTCCTTTGCTTATTAATGTCCTTCCTAAGCTATAGTATCCAGAACTGAATCCAATCTCACTTGTGATCTGAGCAAGAATCTCTTTATTCTTCTTTTTCTGAAGCATAAAATTATATTAGCGTCTTTGGCTTCCATGTTTCACTATTGACTAGCATTGAATTTACATTTTACTACAACTCCAAGATATATTTCAGATAAGCTTCTGTCTGTACAGAACTCCCCCTCTTATACTTATGATAGTGCCTTTTGAACCCAAGCATAATAAACATTTATCCAGATTACATTTCATCTTTTCCATTCAGCCAAATGTTGTAGCCTTTTTTAATCCTGTCCTATCACCTAAAAATACAAAGTATGTATCATGAATGAATGAAAAAAGCATTATGTTAAGTTTGAGAAATACAAATAAAAAACCTAAGGTAGTATCTGTTCTCAAGGAGTTTGCATTCTAATATAGAGGGATATTGGGCGTTGGCAGGTAGAAGCCAGAGAGGTCATTTTGATCTCTAAAGTTACTAGAATGGTGACTATACAAGAATATATTAAATCTTCCCCTTCCAGAAATAATGGAGTTTCACAGTTTCAGAACTAGAGGTGTATATGTATATGGGGAGAGACATAGATGAATACGATCTGTCCAGAAGATTGCCAAGGAGTGTAGAGTGAAGCAAGGAAAGACAAGTGCTTACCTGAAATGTTGGACTCGGAAAGGTAGTAACAGAGCAGGACAGCTGAGCTCTAGGGCAGAAGTTCTAAAAATGAAAGGATCAAAACCTCTAGGACATGTTTTTTTCAGTTTATTCTAGCCTTCTATTTCTTTTATTTTTTTTCAACTAACAAAAATTCACCTTCTCCTTTTCCCATTTCCTACCCTGAAATGAAAATAAAATTCTTAACAAATATACATAGTCAAACAACAAATTCATATATTGCTCTTACCTTCCCAAAAGATCTCATTCTCAATATGATCTGTTTCCTCTCTGTCAGAAAGAGGGTAGCATACTTCATTACATTATAGGTCCTTTGGAATCACAATTGAACATCACATCAATGAGAGTTCCGATGTTTTTCAAAGGAGTTTGTCAATATAATTTTGTTATTATGTAAATTGTTCATCTGGTTCTTCTCACTTCACTCTACATCATACAAAACTTCCCAGGTTTCTCTGAAATCATCCCCTTCATATAATATAATTCCAACACAACTATAAACTATAATTTGTTCAGTTATTCTCCATTTGATGGATACTCCCTGAGTTTCCAATTCTTTGCAATCACAAAAAGATAGCTCTATATTTAGAAAAAAAATTCTCTAAAGCCAGCATTGACATTTTCTTTACATATAAACATATATCTCACAGCAAAGAAGTGTGATAGCTTTATGAGAGAGGGCAATTCAAAGTCACATTGTCTGTTACCTTCCCTAAAGATTCTGGTCACATTTTACAGTCTCATTTCCCCATATCAGTTAGGCTTCACAAGAAGACCAGGAAAAGAGGCATCAAAAGTGTAAATTTCCATTATCAATCAATTGATCAATATATTATAATACAAAAACATTTTTTTATCTTAGCTCTTAGCAAGCAGATAAGTTTGGCCCTCAGCTTCTTTTTCTTTCTTCTTTTAGTAGAAAAGATATTAGCTATCTGTGCCAACATCCTGGCTCTTTCCTCTGCATTGAAAGGAAGTTAAGGCATAATTCCCAGAATAGCTTCAAAGAGATTTTAAGTTCATAGACCCTATTTTCTTATCATGAGAACAGAGACAGATCACCAATAGCTTTTCTAGATAGGCATTCAGAGCATTCCATTTTCGGTGGCCTATAATAGCCAATTGCTTGTCGTTTGATTCTAAAGAAATACCAAAAGAAAAAGGGAGCTAGCATAGCAATCCAAAGTGGGGTCTAAGGAATGTGTATTCAAAAGAGGAGGAGTCTGCTTTTTCTACCAGAGGAGAAACTGGTAAAGCTGGAAAATGATTATAGAAACTAAGAGAACTATCCCTCTTAGTGGAAGATGTGTCCTTGGACAGTTCCTGACACACAGTAGGCACTTAATAAATGTTTATTGACTGGCTAAATGCTATTTCCCACTTCAGGTACTCATATTCCAAGATTTGCTTTTCATCTTCCATCTTCCAGCCCTCTTTTCCCATTAATGTTATACAATTGCATCTTAATAGTCCATTCTTGTATTAGCTTTTGCTAAGACTTCTGAGATACCTGAAGGCAGAAAGTTGAGATCTCAACTCATCTCTCCAGAATCATGACAGTCTTGGAGGCTTTATTTCTCCTCACATTATCTAATGCTTTGGGTCCCTTATCAATTCAGAAACCATGCAAAGATCCTGTCTCAAAACTCATTTTTGTTTCTCTTGGTGAGTGCTGAAAATGGAATATGGTTAGCAAAAAGGAGACCTTGAGAGAAAGAAGGAAGAGGAAAGAGAGAAAAAGGAAGAGAGAGAAACTGAAGAGGAATAGAGAGAGAAAGAATAACCCTCATGCTAACAAGAGTCCTAGGAAAAGGCCTCAACAGAAATAATGGGGCAAAAAGAGGAATGAGATTGACCTTTTGTGAATCTCCTCTCATGTCCACTTCTGTCCCAATCAGTTGCAATCATTTTTAGGAACTTTGAAGGCTTTCACAAAAATGTCATTCTGATCAGTGAAACTAGAAGAAAGGCACCTTTATTTGGCACTATTTAATTTATTACTCTCTGAAGTAGTTGTTTTAGATGTTATTATCTCCATTTCAAAGAGAAGAAAACGAGATTGAACAGGAGGAATAAAATGATTTGTCTAATGTTATAAAACTAAGAAATGTTAAAGGTTAGGATTCAAAGCCAGATCTTCTTGTCTCAAACTCCTGCGTTCTTACCTGCTATTCAGTGCTGCTTCCCTCTCCAAAGAATGAAAAAATGGTTGTTCTTCCTCAGATGAAAAATGTTTCCTAATTATCAGTTTGTTCTATATTGTTGTTGTTACTTCACTTTGTCAATTGAACAAGCATTTTTATGTACAGAGAGGGTTCTTAACCATTTCTGGATGTGGCATGGAAATCTTAGTGAAGCTTAGGGAACTTCCTTACAATGATATTTTTAAATTCATCCTAGAAAATATCTAGGATTTCTATTTATTTTATTTTACTTTTTAACAGTATTTTATTTTTTCCAAGAGAGTTTTTTCAACATTTACTTTAAAAAAAATCTTGTGTTCCAAATTTTTCTCCCTCTGAGCCCCCTTCTCTTTTCCCCAAGACATCAAGTAATCCAATATGGATTAAACATGTTCAGTTCTTCTAAGCATATTTCTATACTCGCAAGATTGAACAAGAAAAATCAGATCAAAGGGAAAAAACCATAAGAAAAAAAAAAGCAAACAAACAACAACAACAAAGGTAAAAATAATATGCTTTGATCCACATTCAGTCTCCATAATTTCCTCCCTGGATGTGCATGGCTATTTCCATTACAAGTCTAGTGTATTTGCCTTGAATCACCTCATTGTTAAAAAGAGCCAGGCCTATTACAGTTGATCATCACACATTCTTGTTTCTGTGGACAGTGTTCTCTTGGTTCTGTTCACTTCACTTAGCATTAGTTCATATAAATCTTCCCATGCTTTTTTTTGAAATCAATCTGCTGGGAGCAGATAGGTGGCTTAGTTGATAGAGCACCAGCCCCAAAGTCAGGAGGACCTGAGTTCAAATCTGGCCTCAGACACAACACTTTGTAGCTGTGTGACCCTGGGCAAGTCATTCAACCCCAATTCCCTTAGCAAAAAGAAAGAAACAAAGAAATTTCTTTGCAAGATAACTGTATAAATATGTATACGTATATTGGATTTAACGTATTTAATGTATTGGACTACCTGCCATCTAGGGGAGAAGGTCGGGGAAAGGAGGGGAAAATTTGGAACAGAAGGTTTTACAAGGGTCTGTGCTGAAAAATTACCCATGCATATGTTTTGTCAATAAAAAGCTTTAATAAAAAGAAAAAGAAAGAAATCAGCCTGCTGATCATTTCTTATAGAACAGTAACATTCCATTCTATTCATATACCATAACTTATTCAGCTATTCCTCAACTAATGGACAGCCACTCAATTTCCAGTTCCTTGACACTATAAAAACAACTGCTACAAACAATTTTGCATATGTCCTTTTCCCTATTTTACGATCTCTTGGGATACAGACCCATTAGAAACACTGCTGGATCAAAGGATAGGCACAGTTTCATAGTCCTCTGGGCATAGTTCCAAATTGTTCTCTAAAATGGTTGGATCAATTCACAGTTCCACCAACAATGTATTACTGTCCCAGTTTTCCCGTATGCCATCCAACATTCATCATGATATTTTCCTTTCATTTTAGCCAATGTGAGAGGTAAGAGGTGGGATCTCACAGTTCTTAATTTGCATTTCTCTAATCTATAGTAATTTAGAGCATTTTTTCACATGATTAGAAATGGCTTTAATTTCTTTGTCTGAAAATTGTCTCTTCATATCCTCTGACCATTTATCAATTGGGGAAATGGTTTATATTTTTTATAAAACTGAGTCAATTCTCTACATATTTTAGAAATGTAGCCTTTATCAGAAACACTGGCTGTAAAATTTGCTCCCTTGATAATCTTGGTTGCATTGGTTTTGTTTGTGCAAAATGTTTTTAATTAAGTAATCAAAATGATCCATTTTACATTCATAATGTTCTCTAGTTCTTCTTTGCCCATACACCTCTCCCTTCTCCACAGATGTAAGAGGTAGATTATCCCTTGTTTTCTAATTTGCTTATAGTATCACCTTTTATGTATATATTATGAACCCATTTAGACCTTATCTTGGTAGAGGGTGTTAAATGTTGGTTAATGTTTAGTTTCTACCATAAAATTTTCTAATTTTCCCATCAATTTTTGTCAAATAGTGAGTTCTTATCCCTGAAGCTGGAGTCTTTGGGTTTATCAGATACTAAATTACTATAGTCATTACATATAGACAATAACTATTGGTCTATAGTCATAGACACTATTGTGTCTTGTGAACCTAACCTATTCCATTCTTCCACTATTCTATTTCTTAGCCAGTACCAAATAGTTTTGATAATGGCCGCTTTATAATGTAGTTTTGGATCTGGCATAGTGAAGCCATCTTCCTTTATAGAAAATATATAGGATTTAAAAAGAAGCCAATTATATCAAAAGAATTAGCAAAATATTTTTAAAAGACAAATGCAAATTAGTGGACCTCAAGTTAAAAGCCCTTGATGTAGGGCATGTAGTAAACTTTGGGTAAGATATCAAGATATATAAGGAAGAATCCTACTTTCACAGACTTTATAATTAGTTGGGAATAAGAAATACACAAAAATACAATATAAATCTAAGTATGATAAGAGCAAAGTACTATTCAATCGAGCATAAATAAAAAACAGAAGTATAGTTGTGATAGATACTACTGTGCTATAAAAAATGATGAGCTCATTGATCTTAAAAGATATGGAAAGGCTTGCACAAAATGAAGAGCGAAGTGAATAGAACCAAGAGAACATTGTATACAGTAACAACAATGTTTTGTTTTAAGAACAACCTTAAATGATCAAGTTATTTTATCTATTATAAATACGCAAATTAAAAATAATATACATATGAAGAAAGATGCCATCTGCATATGGAGAAAGAACCAATAAATAGAAGTATGTATGGAATAATTTTACATGTATATACACACACACACACACACACACACACCTATTTGTATCTAATGATAGCTATCTCTGAGGGCTGGAGGGGAAGAGAAGGAAGAGGGAAAAATTTACATGATAACTATTGTACATTTGGAGGGAATAGCTAATTATGTGTAGTAAATTTGCAGTTGCATATGCAATCATATTTTTTATTGTATTATGTTCTGGAAATGCTTGGTTTTTTCCCTGAATTGAAAATAAATTATTATTATTTTTTTTTTTTTTGTTGTTGTTGTTGTTGTTGTTGTTGTTGTTGTTTGTTTGTTTTGCTGAGGCAATTGGGGTTAAGTAGCTTACCCAGGGTTACATAGCCAAAAAGTGTTAAATATCTGAAGCAGATCTGAATTCAAGTCCTCCTGACTTCAGGGCTGATCTCTATCCACTATACCAACTAGCTGCCCCTGAAAATAGCTTTTTATATATATATATAGAAGACTCCTTTGTAACTTTCCAGATGAGGAAATGCTTTATAAAGGATATGGAATCTGAGTAGGACCTGGAAGGACTACCATCAATTCTGAAGTCTGAAGAGTAGATATACTATAGAATCAAGAAGATCCACTTCAAGACTTGCTTTTGAGATATCCTCTGTCATCCTAGGTAATTACTCTCACTGTCCTAATTAAGTGTCTAGAATTGTAAATTAAAGAGAAGGTGCCAAGTTTCCTCAGGCAGGAGTTCCCTATGCCAATGAAACTGCTATCTCCTATTCTTGAAAGATTTCAGATAGATGGGAATCATGGAAAGTGTTCCTATCATGAATAAAAGCTTACAGGTTGTATAGGGGCAACCCTCACACCATTTTAGAGTGAAATTCTATTAGCTCCCTGCTGTCAATGATCTATAAAGGACCATTCTAGATCTCTGAAGTGTTGTAACTCTAGAGTAAGTGTGAACACAACTGATCCTTAATCCACGTGGTAGGGAGAAGTAAAAACCAAAGAGTCAGCATTTATACCCTGGGCAGGTATGATTAGCTGGACTATAAAGTTGACTTTTTGGTGGGCTTTTTCTGATTCTATCAAACACCATGTGTTTTTCAATATTATTAAAAAGATGAAAGATTTATGAAACCTGTTTATCCTCTCTCCTGAGAAAATTCCTTCTTTTTCAGGAAGGCTTAATTTGTCAGAGAGTCTTAACCCCTAAGTAAATGGGCAAAAATAAAAAATAATATCAGGAATTATTTGAGTACACTAAAATAACATATTCTGAGTGAAGAAAGACTGATTCATTCCACATGTTGTCCTATTTCAATTTAAATTATTTTTGGAGAGTCATCAGCTAGCCTCACAGAAATATGACCTTTCTTACAGTAGACTTTAATACATCTGCAGCCACCATATATAAATGGCGATAATGGTTATTATGGTTATAATAATGAAGAATCATAGTTATGATAGGGATAAGAATAGGGACCAGACCTGGGATTTCCTAGCATTTATTAAAGGAATTATCATAAGTATAGGGAACTCCTGAATAAGCGATGCAGGTCGACAACTTCTCTGTATCTTATAATCTTAGAAAGCTTCTTGTGTAGCACATACTTTGGAGAAAATCTCAACTCCTAATTGCATGGATGGTTTATGTCTCCAGAGTTATGGGTTAACTCTGAAGAATTAGGGTGAATCTTTCTGTATTATAGAGTCCCCACCTATATGCTTCCTGCCATGAAATCAGTTGATATCAATTAGTAAGCCAGACCCAATAAGGTTTTAGAAAAAATGGGGGAATGTACAAAATCTTCTCTCCCTATCTGGTATATATTTTCTCTCAAGTCCATACAGAGGACAGTTGAAAGCAGACTCAAACTTAGAGCAAAGAAGTGACTCATAATTCCTGGAATTCCTTTTGCTGGGGTTCTCAAGGTGATCCCATAGATATGGTGTAGCATTAGGGTAGGGCTCTGTCAACTGAGATGAGAGACTAGAATCAAGGTTGAGCCCTGGATCTCTGCTTCTCCCATCCAAGTTAATTCCTACTCAAGGATTTAAATAAAATACTTTCTCCCGTCTGCTACCATACTTATAAATTCTCTGGGTTTTGAACTACCTTGATACCCACAAGGCAATTCAAATTTTTCCTTCTGTAAAAGTGATCTTTCTAAAAGTGCTTATCTCACCATGTGACCTTTCCTTCCCCCAGGTCCCAAATCAATAAATTTCAATGGCTCCCTATCATTTTCAAGATCAAACATGCAATCCTCTTTAACATTCAAAGTCCTTTATAACCTGCTCCTTCCTTCACTAACTTCAATTTTTTTTTCATCTTACTTGCCTCAAATACACTCAATAAACTGATAACACTGGCCTCAGTGCTTACATACATAAGCTACTCCAACTCATCATTTTCTTATTTTTCCACTTCTCCCTCTTTATTTTTTTCCCAATTACATGTAAAGAGAGTTTACAACATTAATTTTTTTTTGGGGAGGGGGGTAGGTAATTGGGGTTAAGTGACTTGCCCAGAATCACACAGCTAGAATTAAGTGTCTTGAGGTTGGATTTGAACTCAAGTCCTCCTGACTTCAGGGCCAATGCTCTATCCACTGTGTAACTGCCCTTCAATATTAATTTTTTTAAGATTTTGAATTCCAATTTTTTTCCCTCTCTCCCTTTCCTCTCTCTCCTTCCCAAGATAGCAAGCAATCCAGTATAGGTTATACATGTACAATCATGTTAAGCACATCCCCATATTAGTCATGTTGTGAGAGAAGAGTAAAACAAAAGGGGGAAACCATGAGAAAAAAAATTTTTTTAAATAGCATATTTCATAGTTTGTTTCCTGGATGTGTATGGCCTTTTTATCACAAGTTCCTTAGAATTGTCTTAATTGGAATTGTCATTGTATTGCTGAGAAAAACTAAGTCTATCATAGTTAATCACATAATGTTGTTGTTACTGTGTATAATGTTTCCCTGGTTCTGCTCACTTCACTCAGCATCAGTTCATGCTGAAGTTTTTTTTTCAGTTTTTTTTTTTTTTTGAAATCTGCCTATTCATCATTTCTTAGAGTGGAATAGAATTCCATTACATTCATGTATCACAACTTGTTCAGCCATTCCCTAATTGATAGGCATCCGCTCAATTTCCAATTCTTTGTCACCACAAAAAAGTTGCTATAAATATTTTTATACAGATGGGTTCTTTCCCCTTTTTTATTATCTACTATGGAAATTTTTCCTGAATATTTCACATGCTTGGAATTCTCTCACATTTCTTCTCTACTACCTGGCTTTCTGGACTTTTTTCTTTCTAGATTCCTTTTAATTCTAGTGCCTTCCCTTTATTGATTTTTCTCCAATTTACCTTGTAAATACCTTGTTGCACATAGCTGTTTGCATGGTGTCTTTCCTCATTAAAATATGAACTCTTTGAGAGAAATCCTATCTTTTGACTTTCTTTGTCTCTCTGGCATTTAGTGCAGTAACTAATATCTAGTAGTTGCTTAATTGACTCAGCACTACAATACAATACAGTTTGAAGTCAATGATTGATCTATTTAATTTTTAAAAAATGATATAAAAATATCAGTTTAATACTTTAAATGGGATAGAGTGTTAGTTTTACTCAATGGAGCCCTACTTTTATACCTAAAGGATTTGCTTAGGGTCACACAGTATATTTCAGGATCAAGTCTTAACTTCAGGTCTATCTGGCCTTGAGACCAGTTGTCTATCTATCATTCCATAGAAAGCAGAATAAATTTTACCAAAGTAATAAAATAATTCTCAGAAGTCCCTGCCTCCTGAAAACTCAAAATGATAAGTAAGAGTAACTAAGATAAATGTCTCTATTAGAACCATAATTAAGTAGGGGTAAGTGGATTCTTACCCCAGGGTACTGAAACTTGAAGGACACATAATCAAGGGTATGCTGGAGGTAGCTCTGACCTAGTTCTAATAGCCAATTATTATACTTTCATTTTGAACTGAATGAAATTCACTTTCACCTCAAGCAATAAATATGAATCAGGATTTGTTTTGTTGATTACTTATATAAGGAAATATTGACGCAGCACAAATTTTAAAATGTAGGGCATTCTTTTCTTTTTTTTTTTTTTTGGAGACCCTGGTTGTTAAATATTTACTATAATATCCTTGATTGGCTCTATAAATATTGCTTGAGCAAGATTGTAGTAGGAAGGCTCAGAAAATGATGTCAACATCTGACTGGAGACTTGGTAATAGAAGATGATAATTAATAATAACAATAATAATAATAAATGACTGCTTTAAGGTTTGCAAAGAACTTTACATTCATTATCTCATTTGAGCTTCACAATACTGCTAACAATTTTTCAGTGGGTGTAGTAACAACTGAACTTAGCACCTAGTTAGCAAGACTAATTAGCTAAAAATAGGATATATACCACATACTATGCTACACCCTCACTCCCTCTCTCCACAAGCTCTTTTCCCTGCCTCACCCTGTACTGCCCCAATCCTGTATACTCTGTAATGGTGAAATCTCCACTCAGCAGAGCTGACATTTCATGGTCATTCATGTTCTCTTGCTTCATGACTTAGTATCAAAGGATCTCCTCCTCTCTTCCAAATAAGTTGACTCAAGAAAGTGGTTTAATGGTACATTTCCTACTATTTCCATGAGTATACCTTGTCACATTTGTATTCAGGATCAAAATTATTCCTGTAGGAATCTTTTTCAAATCAACCAACCAATCAATCCCTCATCCTCTTCCCCTTCTTTCGTGGGGAAAAAAAATCCATTCACAATTTGCTAATTCTAGGGGCAAGAATGATTTCCCTGGGCCCTTAGAATTCAGGACAAGTGGCTGCCTGGGAGCAAAATGTTATGCTTACAAGTCATTGCAGGTGCAAAAAGAGGCCACACTCTCGCCTTTCTTTTCCCTCATGCTTCCTTTTCCTCTTCTAGATGCGAGCTGTTCGTGTTCAATGACACGAGCTGAATATATTATCTCCCCAAACTGTTCTGCTGTACATTCAGGAAAAGGACTTGATTACTCAACCCATGTTTCCAGGAGTCTTATTTTGGCTCTTTTGTGGAGCCATAGGAAAAGTGCTGAGCATACTCTCTGTTTTGTTTTGTGATTTGCCTACTGGGCACATTGTGTATGTGTATTCCTCGAGCTTCCACAGATGATCTCTCCATTGAGGTTGTAATATATCTATATTTAGGAAATCATAAAAGATGTATAAGATGTAAAAATGAGGAGACAAAATGTCTTCTGGGTATGGGAAAGGGGTAAAAAGTAATTGAGTTCTTTAGATGGCTGGGTCCTTCCCTCACTCAGCAATCCATGCTCATTTTTAGCTGACCAAGTATTTCCCCATGTGATGTTAATAAATGTTGAGGTGATGGGAGGAAATTAAGGAGGAAAGATTGCCAGTGAAAATATAGTTCAAACAGTCTATGGACTCTCCCAGAGTTAGCATCTCTGGATCTCATACTAGATGAAATGTGAGAATCAAAGAAGGAATAGATATAGGGACATGCCTTTTGCAGTCGTCATATCTATTAAGGTCACATATAATCATCCATTCCTGGAGTGTTGTTGTCAGCACATGAGCCTTCTGGCAACACTGATAGATCCTTTCAAATGGATGGTGGTTTTCATGGTTTTCTTGTAGGCCTGTTGCCCATGGACACGATGCTGAGGCTTCTGAATTCCAAAGGCAGACATTACCAGAACAAACTCTGCTTTGTTTCCACTGGGACATGTGTTGCTGTGAAGAAAGTAAATGCAAGAGATTTAGAGGTTAAAAAGAAAATAAAAGCAAATTAGGGCATAGGATTTAAGGACATAACTGAAAAGGAGAGGTGAGAATATGGGGGCAATGATCCATACAGAGGAGTCTAGGAGCCTTATTAAGTCTTCACCCTTATTTTCTGGTTTTTGTAAAATAGAAGTACATGTAAGTACTATATCATTTTTGGTTTGTATTCTGCCATATGAATATTCATTACATATTCATCTATGTTGCTTTTAGATTTTTAGTTCCTAAAAGTTTCTGTCCAAGTAGCCCCAGCAACCTAACATCATACCCAACACATAGTAGGTACTTAATAAATGTTTCTTGATTAATTAATAAAGCCTTGTCAAATGGAATTAATTTGGGTACTCATTTAATTTAAAAAGGGTTGTTAAAAGAATCAAATGAGATATATTCCCTTGCTAACAGGAATTGTTTCATTGTTGTGTTTATAACTTTAGTGCCAAATATACAGTAGGTATTTATTAAATGCTCATTGAATTGAATTAAAATAGATATTCATTTTCTTTATACAGGGTTTGTAATGAGAATCTATTGAGATTATAAACAGGGAAAGCCCTTTGAAAACTACGCTTATACAAATGCAAGACCTTACTAGTATCATTATTTTTCTTTACAATTGAACTCCCAGCTGTGCTGTCCAGAGCTGGAATAAATATATGCATACCTGGATTAAATACCTCTGATCATTGAGGAACCAAAAACACTATAATTAACCCTTCCCTTTTTAAAAAAAAAAAAAGGAAATCAAATCAATCACTCATCCTGTTAAGCTGACAAGGAACCATAGCACTTTAGTAATTGTTAATGAAAAGCTCTTTGGAGTTGATTTCTCAGGAATTGAGATTAGCAATTAATATAATTTCTTGTTAAAAGTTCCCTCTTTGCTGGTATATCTAACTGGGAGATTTTTTTGGAGCTAGAAGCTCTGTCTAATGACATCTAAATCCTATAAAAAGGACAACAGTCTCATGAGATGGACAAGCATGAACCGGGGTATTCTCTATATCAGTAGAGGAAGCATTTATTACTTAGTGTGGTTTGTTGGTTATTAAGTTCTTAATTAAGACCAATTTTAAGGCTCTGTGTGTGTGTGTGTGTGTGTGTGTGTGTGTGTTTTAACATTCACCCTAAACTTCAGTTTGGTTTTGCCATGCCTGACATCATTCTTATAAGACTTTCTTATTAATCCCTCTTTCCCCAATTTGTTAAACTGCAGATGGCAAACATTCTCATACTAATTGAAAAAGGCAAAGCCTTTAGACGGATTGTTCCATAGCTTTTAGATAGGTATTAAAGGCAGATGGGTAGAACACAGGATATATTGCACCCTAAACTTGGAGCCAGGAAAATTGGAGTTTGATTCCTTACACAGACTCTACTAGTTGAATAACTCCAGGCAAGTTACTTACCTCTCAGTCTAATCTATAATAATAATAATAATAATAATAATAATACTTACCTACTCAATGATACAATCTTATCTTTATAAATTTTTTTTAAATTAGTATTTTATTTTTCCCCCATTACATGTAAAAACAATTTTTAACATTCTTTTTTTTTAAATTTTGAGTTCCAAATTCTCTCCTCTCCCTTACCCTCTCATTAAGAAGGTAAGTAATTTGGCATAGGCAATACATATGCAATAATGTAAAACATATTTCTATATTAGTCATATTGTGAGGGAAAACAGAACAAAAAAAGAATAATAAAAAAGGTTTTAAAATATGCTTCAATCTGCATTTGGAATCTGTTGATTCGGGGATAATAGCATTTTTCATCATAAGTCCTTCAGAATTGGGTCTTGGTTCATGGTATCCCTGAGAATAGCTAAGTCAGTCATGGTTGATCATTATATAATATTGCTGTTATAATATACAATGTACTCCTGGATCTTTTCATTTCACTTTGCATCAGTTCATGTAAGTCTTTTCAAGTTTTTCCAAAACCATCTTGATCATCATTTCTTATAGCACAATAATAGTGCTAATCCCAATTATATACTACAGTTTGTCCATTAATTCCCCAGTTGATGAGCATCCCCTCAATTTCCAATTCTTTGCCACCACTAAAACAGTTGCTATAAATATTTTTGTGCATATAGGTCCTTTTCCATTTTGTTTTTTTTATCTTTTTGGTTTATAGACTTAATAGTGGTATTGTTGGATCAAAGGGTATGCATGGGGATATTTTGCCCTTTGAGCATAGTTGCAAACTATTCTACAGAATGGTTGAATCCGTTCACAATTGTATCAGCAATGCGTTAGTGTCTCAATTTTCCCAAATCTACAACATCTGTCATTTTTCTTTTCTTTCTCCTCTATTCTGCTCTCCCTTCTATCAATCCCATTCTCCCTTTTTTTCTCCCTTCCCCTTCTATCTGCCTGTAGGGTAAGATAGATTTTTATGCACAACTAAGTGTGTATGTTATTTCTTCTTTGAGCCAAGTATATTTTGGCAAATCAAGGTGATATATAAATGCCAGCTATTAATATTTTTAAAAAATTTTAAATATATTTTCATATGCAAATTTAATAATAATCATGACAATAATGCAAAGGTACCAATAGTTTTTGAGCCATAGAAGTGAAAAGAACAATTAATTGATCATTTATGGAGCACATATTGACCCACATTATCAGCATATGCTAAGACTAGTATAGGATACAAATATGTGTAAAATCTGTTCCTTCTCCTTAGGGAATCTAAAGTAGCTTATATATTTATAACATTTTAGAATGTACAAAGTGTTTTCTCCTGTACCCTCAGTGATCCAGTGAAGTAAATAGTGAGTAATTTTATCCCTATTTTAGGAATAACTACAATAATAGTTCATATGTATATAGCACTTTAAAGTTCCCAGAGAATCTTCTGTACAAGAGCCTGTGAAGTAAGTATTACAAATGTTATTATCCCCCTTTTACACATGAGAAAATTGAGTCTCAGAGAATTGCTTTAGTTACGTTCATTAATCTTTCTGAACTTCAGTCTCTGCATTCATGAGAAGATTGGATTAGATAATCTTTTCTTCTGGCTCCAAAGTCTATATTCCTCTTTTTGTTCATTATTTCCCTAAAATAAATATACATAGTAAAATTAAAGATGCTTTGTAGCAAAGTGCTAAATTGTGTAGTAATTAAATTCAAGATAAAATAACATGTAAGTTTTGCAAAACTCAAGGCAAGGTGCTCTATAAATGTCACATATGATGAATTAGTAAATGATATCAAAGATTTAGACTTCAAAAGTCAGAGCATGAAGTTAATATTCTTTGGCCATTCTCTAATTTTAATAGAAGATAAACTCCCTGGGGGCAGAAAGTGTTTGTTTTGGTTTTGATTTGCTATCTCCAGTCCCTAGCACAGAATAGGAGGCAAGTGATAAATCTTTGTTGCTGTTCACATTTTTGTTAAGAATCCAGAATCAGTTACTGTCCACTTCAAGAATGCCCTTATCCAATAATAGTAACGCCTGGCTGGGCTGTCATCAAATTAGCAGATTTCAAACCCAATTGATGCTATACCTGTAGGAGTGAAGGGAGAATCTTGACATTTATACCTCATCTTCAACTCTGTGATGAAATTAGGTTTTCTTTGCCTTGTAACTTGTATTGAAGGCAGATGATATTTTTTTCATTAATGTGCTGGATCCAAGTATATTTTTTAATGGTGATGTTTAATAAATGAAAGCTGGCTAAAGAAACCTGAGTCTTTTATTTCTTTCTGTCATCCTTCCTGCTAGGAGTAAAAGAGCAGAAATCAAGAAAAGAAAGAGTTCAATTTAAATAAAGAGATCACATATTCATTCTTCTGTCTCAACTGTGAAATTAGGAGAATATTTTCACTCGCAGCATCATAAATTGGGGAAAGAGAGATTAACAAGAAAAGCCCTATTAAAATGATGTCAGAAGTGTTAAAGCTAAGAATCATCTGAGGCTTGTTGGGGTACTAGACACACACACACACACACACACACACACACACACACATACACGCACACACAGCTTAAAAAAAATTTTTTTTTCCTATCACAAATTTAATAACCAATAACAAAAACCAAGAAATAATTAAATGGTTCCTTCCTAAATTGATGCAGATAATGAATCCTTGCTTGTTCATCCTATGGGACTCATGTCTTTTTCATTAGGGTCATAGATCTTGTACCTCCATATGTCATCTAGTTAAAATTCCTCACTTTACAGATGAGGAAACTGAGTCCCACAGAGATTAAATCACTTCCCCAAGAGCACAGAGGTAAGTGGCAGAGGCAGGATTTGAAACCATTCTCCTGAACTCCAAATTCATTGCTCTTTCCACTGAACAATACTGTCTACCTGTCTTTGTAACAACAAAGTGAGCTCCATGAGTTCAGGGCTCATCTTTTCTCTTCTTCCTTAGGGAGCTTAGCATAGGGCCAGGCACATGGAAATGAAGATGGAAACTGGACCTCGACTGAGACTTCCCTTACCCTTCAGTCTCATTGACTCCTCCTCTCTACCAATCTTTCCCCCTGCTTTCTTCCTTAGAGGTGTATAATTGCTATTAACCTCATTTGAATTTCCTGCTCTGGGTTAAATTTCTCTCTCTGTCAAATAGCCAACATTTCGGCAAAATCCTATTTCTAAGTGAACAGGTCATCAGCCTCTTACAATATCCTTTGAATAAGTTGGAGAGATGAAAGCTTGAGAATATAGTTGAGTGAAATCGAAACTAGAGAAATGGATAGATGATATGGTGAAGTAGAAAGAATACTGAATTTTGAGTTGAGACCTGAATTAAAGTCCTACCATTAGGCTCTTCAAGTTCCAGTTTTCTCATCTGTAAAACGATGATGGTTAGCCTAGAAGATCCCATAGATCCCATCCAGCTCTAAATCTATGAGCCAACCATCTGATGTTATAAATAGTGTTTCCATTGAGTGGTGAAAATAATAGTTGACATTTATATAAAACTTTATGGTTTACAAGTTCTATGTAATGTCTGTTGCTGTACAAACATTATCTCATCTAGTCCTTGTAATAACCCTGTAAGGCAGGTACTGTAGTTATTATTACCCCTATGAAAATAATTAATAGATCAATGTCAGCTTGGAGGGAGGTTTCTGGCAGAATGCCACAAGTTCTGTCCTTGGCCCTGTTCTCAACATTTTTATCAATAGCTTAGATGAAAGCACAAATGGCCTACTTATCATTTGTGAATGCCACAAAACTGCAAAGGATAGCTACCTAGATGACAGAATCTGGATCCATAAAAAATTTTAACAAGCCAGAACAAAGAGGTTGAATGCATCAAAGTAATAATAGTTTAAGATATGTGCATGGGTTTTCTAAATTATATAAATGTAATTTGTAGGTGGCATGTGAGCCTGGGTTTAGAAGAAAGGCTCCCTCCTGAATGCTTTTCAGGGGAAGGATAGTCCTTATCTTATACTCAGCAGCTTAGAGCCTCCTCAACACATGTTAATTATACAAAAAGCTATCATAAATAAGAAAAGGGAATAAACCCATTTGTCCAAGCAAAACACCACCAGGAACTGAAGAAGTTCTATATATTATAATACACCGAGTGTACTATACACAAGAATGAATGAATTCTTCAGCTAGGAGCAAGATAAGAGTTCAGTTCAAAGCTGAAAAGAGAATGATTTCCTCCAGCCAAGGTTCTCTTTCAGAATACTCTAGAATTACAAGCCCTGGAGATCAGAGACATGATAGAACCAGCTCCCATAGATATTTACAACTTGGAAGTCTCCACTCTCACATTCAAAAATTTGTCTCTCTCCATTATTTCCCTGGAAGTCCTTTCTTCACATGTCTCTTTGAAGAATCTCAGGAACCAATTGTGCAAGTCATGTTCAGCATTCTTTAAACTAGTCAGGAGTAATAACTTACTCTGCATAAATTTGCATGCAGCACAAGGCTATCCTTCAGGAAAGTGCCTCAAGCCCACCCAGTTTGAATGGGGCTACTCTAGTGATAAAATATGAAGTTCCCTATGTAGTTCAATAAGTTTGGTATACAAGTACAGGGAGCAACATGACCAGAATATAAATTATGTGGAAGGAAAAAAATAACCTGTAGCTTTCAATGGATCACAGGCTTAACAGTCTCATATATAAGAAAAACTAGTGTAATCTTTCCACACATTAGCAGAAGCATAGTATCAAAAACAATAAAGGACCTAAGTCACAATTTCTGCCCTTTGTTGTGATCAGACCATGTTGGGAGTATTTGGTTCAGTTCTGAGAACCATGTTTTAGAAATAACACTGACAAGTTTGAAAAAAAAAAAGAAAAGAAAACAACCAGGATATTGTGGGGACTGGAAACTAGGCCATATGAGAATCTGTTGGATAAACTTGGGAAGTTTAGCCTAGGGGGTGTGGGGGGGGGAATACAACAGAGAGGATATGATAACCCTCTTCAAGTATTTAAAAACTCATTTTATGAAAGTGGAATTGGACCCAGAAGGCAAAACTAAGGAAAATAGGATTATTGAGAGGCAATGAAGAACATTAAAATAAGACACAGTATAAATACAAAGCATTGAAATCAGTACATAAATATCAAGTGAGCATCTAGAATCAATCAATTGACAAGCTAACTAAAGACCACTCTGTATCAGAAATTGTGCTATTGTATACCTAACACTATCCTTAGTACTGAGGGATGGAAATAGATACAAAGTTTAAGATTCAATTCCTATCCTCAATAGGGCTTAAAATTTATTTGGGAAGATAAAATAAAAATATGCTTCGGGAAATAAGCATCAAGTGAGTGATATGGATAATAGAATTGGAATGATTACATTTTTATGGGGAGAAAGATTTTAAAAATATTTTTACAAACAACAGTCCCTCCCCCTGCCTAATATAAGCTAGTAGCTTTGTTGCTAATGGTTTCTAACTGCCTTCTTTGTCAACCTTCCTCCAACCTACCCCACCCCCACTCTTGTACTAGGAATCCGGGGAGGAAGGGCAGAAAGATTTTCCTGTGCCCAATTCTGATCCCTCTGATCATATGTCTGCTTCTGACCTTTAACTTCCCATTTCTCGCTGCCTAGCCACCCTTAGTGCATCAGAGCATATTTCCTCAGACAGTCAGATAGAAAGAGCAATACAAGCATCCTGATTCCCCCAATCCCCAATAAGGCCCAAGGAAGAGTTAGATGAAAAGTTAACTATTAGTATTTCTTCTTCCAAAGGGGCAGTTCATGGTTACTTCAGGTTAAAGGATTTGTTGATATATAGCAAGAGTTAGATCCAAAACTAACACTGGGTTTGGCTAAAGTGATCATATTTCAAATTCATGACTGTGGGTTGGGAGGTGGAAGGGGGATGGGGTTGGATTAAAGATAAAAGAGAGAATAGTAGGAAAGAATAAAAAGACAGGAGAGGAATGGATGGAAGGCAAATGAGAAGGGAGAAAAAGAAGAAAGAAGAGGGCAAAAAAAGGAGTGAAAGGAAGGGATCCTTTTCCCCAATTTGGTGACTCCCAGGAGAATTTGGAAGACCCAGTTCAGAATTGGATTCTTTCCATTTGACAAGCATTTATTAAGCACCTGTTATGGACTAGGCACTGTGTAAGGGACAAAAATAAAAAAAAAAAAAAATGGAGATAGGATCTGCCTTTAGTCATCTGAGTCCAGAATGCAAAAACTCATAGTGTCCTGGTCAGTTTAGGACATCTGGAGGTCACCTTGGACCTGGGATATCTTTACACCTCCTAACCCTCTTCCCCTCACTGACTCCAGTCATGGAGAATAGCTCATTTGCTTGATTCTAACCAACTTCAAACCAGACTTCCTCCGGCAACAATTCGCTCCCTGTACAACTGATAACAGCACACGAAACAGATTCTATTTGCCACTAGGATCTAAATTCCAGCCTATAAATGGTATAATAGTGGGGAAAGCTCTTAAAATAAACTGGCCTCCCTCCCCATCACTACCAGACTGTTCTTACCACTCCCTGAGCTGACAGGGTTAGTCTAACAGAGTGGAGAAAAATTCTGCAGACTGCTACTCAAAGTATTCTCTTCTCTCTACATTGTGATAGTTTTCCTGTGTTTCTCGCCTATCTTTTCAGAATTATATATTAACTCCCAGACTGCGTTCCCTGAAGAAACCTCACAAAATAAGCCATTTAATTTTTCCCTTAATATTTTAACAACAAAGTCAGATGGCTATTGCGTCTTCATTCTCTTTATGTCCAGAGACTCTTAACAATAATGGATAGCATTTACCTAACACTTTTTATTGTATCTTCATGATAACTTTAGAAAGTAGGACCATTAATATCCCCACTTTACAAATGAGAGAACTGAGGCAGATAAAGATAAGTGACTTGCTCACAGTCACACAACTTAAGTCTGAAGTTTTATTTGGAATCAGATCTAGATATGACTTAGCTGCTTTAATTTATTTGGGTGATTCCTCTGGGAATAAAGCTTCCCTTTTTCTTTCTGTTTTCATTTTTACACAAAGTTAGCTTGAGAATGGAGAATGCTTTAAGTAGTTATTTTCTACTGGATGGGTTGATGGTGATTGTGGTTGGGGAAAAAGAGATGTAACCCCAGTCCCAAAGCCCTTTGGTATGGCACTCTCTCCTTATTGGTGGAGATCAATGCTCTGTGTCAGCATCTAGAGTGGGGCAGAATTGGTAAGAGAGCAGAGGGAAAAGCCAGACTTTTTCTCCCTTTGGGGAATGAAAGCTCATGTCAGTCTCTTCCCAGAATCTTTTCCATAAGCAACCTGAAGTTCTCTCTTAAAGCTGGAAGCCAGAAGTTTCCTAAGTCTGAAGAAAGTCAGGATATGAAAAAATGGATATGAAGAAGACATGAAGAAAAACTGAAAAAGCTCTTTTCTCTCCTGCTCTCAACAACTGCCTGTCCCCTGTCATACCTGATGCAGACATAAGGCATTGTTCTCCACTAGTAAAGAGAAAGTGCCTTATCAATGGACTTTGGGACTGTAGTTACCAGAGAATGGTTTTACTTAGCCTCTCTTAGAGAGACATTATTTCCAGATAATTAGTTATTATTAATAATACTAGCATTTTAATAAAAGGTTAGTGGCACTCTTGAATACCCAAGACAATAGATGGCAAGCAGTTTTGGTTGATCAATAATTAAAAAGAAAATGAATTTTATAATGAGGGGCTGGACCTATTCTAAAAAACTTTGATTATGTCATTTACTTCTAATTTACCCAGCCTTGGATAATATATTCAAAGAATTTATCCTCTCCTAAACCTAAATAGAGGATTAGGTGGGGTCTGACTAAGATTGAGGAGAATTAATTCAATTTCATTATCAGTAATGTCCTTTAAGAAATTGAACATTGAAAGAAGACTATAGAAAAAGGGTAACTATGGTTCTACCAAAATCCTTAATTAATAATATTTCTCTCAGTGTCCCAAGTCTAGGAATAGCTTTAAAAAAAAAAATCACAAAGTCTTGTTATCTTAGAATGGGAGAAGCAATTCCTGAGTTGAATGTGGTCTCTGAGGGTTTATGCCAAAAGAAAAAAGGGAGACCACTCCGTAACTGGAGCCCACTTCATATGCAGAAGGAGGGAATAACCCACTGAGACATAGTGTGTGATGACCACACTAGTGCCCCAGATACCTCAGAATCAGCTGGAGTCAGGATAAGCAAAGGTCTTTAATCTTTATTCTTTGTCAGATGCAGGATTGAACAGGATGGAAGCAGAATCCGCAACAGCCTTCTCCCTTGTCTACTGCCAAAGAGTGATTTTGGCTCGTCTTACTCTACCCCCCAGTCCCTCCTACAATCCTCTGAATACACTAATCATTGAGCCAGGACAGGACAGTGGGAAGGACCATTGTCCAAGAATATGCCCATAGAGTATTGTCCAATCGATAGTTAGCCTCAAGTGCTCCGCAGTCCTGACCTCAGTGCTTCAACTCAATAGTTTCAGCCCAATACAATAGTGGAAAGAAATCTCTTGTGGTATATCTGCTGACTTCAGAATTTAGTTCATGAGTTCAAAACTTAGGTAAGAATTGAGGCAAAGAATGATTTCTTTTACCTGACCAACAACAAAATCAATCAGGGAAGGAGATGGATTTCTGACCAAAATAGAAACAATTGCTATTTACATTCACTCAGAGTCAATCAGGGCCCAAATAATGATTAACTGGGGCTTGGCCTGGGACTGATTGTTGGCTAGTCAATGAGAGCTTCAGTGATTTAGGTTTGAGGTGTGGTCCTTAAAAATAAAAGCCAGCAGGCAAACTCCAAGATAATTTGGAAGATTTCAGTGATCAAAAAAGGAAATTTATATTCCTTTGGGCAGAGCACTCACAGGTAAGGATATGGTACTCTATGTGGACTGAGGGAAGGAAAAGGAAGGGGAGAGGAA
The DNA here is from genome assembly GCF_016432865.1 of Antechinus flavipes. Lineage (NCBI taxonomy): Eukaryota > Metazoa > Chordata > Mammalia > Dasyuromorphia > Dasyuridae > Antechinus > Antechinus flavipes. The sequence goes on from NC_067400.1 coordinate 420,266,070, forward strand.
GGAAAAGAAAAGAAAAGGAGTTATGTTCCCTTATTCACAGAGGTTGTGTCCTTCATTCTCAGAGACCATGCAAAAGCAAGTGAAGTAAGGGAAGATTTAAGTAAGGGAAGCTTGTGCAAAGTCACCAGCTTCACTTTCTCCTCCAAAGCCATGGTGAGTCCAGTGGCAAGCTATAGATCAGAATGACCTAGAGATGGTTCTTAGATGCTTTAGGACCTTGTCCTTTTTAAGTTCAGGTCTTTAATAGGGCTCAGTTTGAGTGAGGCTGCACTCATTCAGTGATTAAGGATTATGGGCTCTTCCTGAATGTCATACCATTACCTCCCTAATGTCAGGGTCCTCTTCAAAAATGAAGGACAAACAACAGCAGCAACAGGACTTGGAATCAGGATACAGTTACTTCTGTAAAATTAGGAATAATACTAGTAACCTGCTTTATAGAGCTGTTCGGAGGCGCAAACATATAATAACTGTAAATTGATCTCAAAAACCTAAAAGTTCACTGTTAGTGTTTGCTATTATGATAATTTTGACCAAAATTTCTAACAATGAAATATAGTGTTGAAACGTATCCTTCTTATGGATAAGACAATAGTATAATGAAATCACTTCTCTGAAGTTTTCCTCTCTCATATCAAGTCACAAGATAACAAACCCCTTGCTCCCATCCCTCAGCTTCTGACCTACATGAGGTTCTTTTGTCTTTGTCATTTTCTTTTTGATTATCATCAGGGCTTCAAAAGAAAATGGTTTTAATATAAAGGATTAAGATAAGCCTTTAAAAAACTGGTAAAGTCTTCAAATATTTTTGCAACAATTGCCCTCTTTATAATAATATTTTGAAAATCAAATGTGAATTGTAGGATGTTTTGATGGAGAAATTCCACCTCCAAAAAAATCAATACTTGGTTCTAAGAATTATGACATAGCTGGGCTTAAAGCCTAAATTTTGTTAAGTATAAGGTAAAATAATTTTTCCCAATAGTATTTTATTTTTCCTAATACATGTAAAGTTAGTTTTCAACATTTTTTTTTAAGACTTTTCATTCTAAATTGTGTCCCTCCCTCCCTTACTTCCTGCTACTCCAAAACAGCAGGCAATCTGATATAGGTTAGCTAAACATGATCCTTTAAAATATATAAAATAAATTTAGCTTGAAAAATTTAGCATGATTTTTAAAGATATAATCTCAATTAGAGCAATTTGGAGCTATGCCCAAAGGGTTAGAAAACCGTGCGTATCCTTTGATACAGTAAAGTTTCTACTTGGTCTGTATCCCAAAAAGATCATAAAACAGGGAAAAGGATCCACATGTGCAAAAATGTTTGTAGCAGTCCTTGCTGTAGTGACATGGAACTGGAAATTGAGTGCATGCCTATCAGTTGGGAAATGGCTGAATAAGTTATGATATATGAATGAAATGGAATATTATTATTGTATAAGATACGATGAGCAGGTTGAATTCAAAAAAGCCTGCAAAGACTTACATGAACTAATGCTGAATGAACAGAACCAAGAGAACATTGTACAGAGTAACAAGATTATGTGATGATTAACTGTGATAGTGATCCAAATCAATTCCAGTAGAATTAGGATGGGAAGTACCAACTGCATTCAGAGAGAGAACTATGCAGACTGAATGTGTATTAAAGCATAGTATTTTCTCCTTTTTGCTGTTGTTATTTACTTGTTTTTTTTCTTTATTATTATTTTTTCCCTTTTGATCTGATTTTTCTTGTGCAGCATGACAAATATGGAAATATCTTTAGAAGAATTGCATGTGTTTAACCTACACAAATGTGTAATTGTAAATTGTAAATTTGTAAAAGTGATATTGAAAACTATCTTTGCATGTATTTGGAAAAAATAAAGTGCTATTTAAAAAAATATAATCCTGATCAAATCTTTTCTGTCTGTTGACTATAAAATGTTTTAGGTAGATTCATTTTCAGTGTACCTTTTTCTACTTCCTGGACTTAATTCAATGGTCAGTAAGGTGGCCAGGGAGGGTCTTTGAGTAGAGGGCAGGTCACTCCTCTACTCAAAGTAGTGATGCCAGAAAGATTCTACCTCAGTCTGGAAGCACAGAATGGAAGGGAAATAGTCTGTCTCAGAGACCACATTCATCTCAGGAAATGCCTCTCCCACTCTAAGGTAACTAGACTTTGTGAAAGAGAACTGTTTAGGAAGCTATTATAATAGTATATTTAAGAAGAGATAGGATTTAAATAAGTGTGGCTGTAGACTTGGGGCAGCTAGATAGATAGTGGATATGATGAGGTCAGGGTAGCAATAAAATGAACTAGAGAAGGAAATGACAAAGCATCTCAGTATCTTTCCCAAGAAAACCCCAAACAGGGTCTCCATCACAATTAAACAACAATAATCACAGAAAGAAGAAAGATTGCAGAGTCAAAATTGACAATTAAACTCCAATAGCATTTACCCTATTGTAAGGCAGGTTCATTTTAGAACCTATTGAGGATGGGTGATGAGTGGGAAGGTTAGTTACTTCAGTACCAAAACGTTCTTAGAAAAAGTCTCCTGCTTATCATGAGTTTGTTGAGGCTATAATGGTGTATTTCAGAGATACAACAGAATGACCTAGTAGACCACATGAGCATGGTTAGAGTGGACTTCGGTTTCTGTAGCATTGCCTCATTTCACAATAAATCCAGATGGAAGAAAAGAAAAGAAAATAGTCCCTTGGAACAGATCCTAAAAACAATATTAATGACAAGATCCAAAATATTAAGATCAATAACTCAAATTTGTCATCAAACGTACAAAATCTCTTACTTGTATGACATGACCATTTGGGAAACCTCTACAATTTTCTTATCTGTAAAATGAGGGGGTTGGGGTAATTGGCCTTGCGGGTTCATTCCAGCTATATATACCATCTATGATTCTTACAACCTGTTCTGTTTGTGTTTTGGGAAATGGAAGTTAGTTCATTCTCCTCCAGAGATTCACCCTTTATAGAACAAATTCATTCAGTCTTTTCTATTGCCCTAGAATCTGTTTGCAGAATTGTGATGTTAATAAATAACCTGTAGAGTATTATAATAAACCTTTCTATTGAGTTCAGGGGGTAAGGGGGACAGTGAACTGTAGTCTTGAATTGGATGGTGCTCACATTTTTCAAAATGGTCACCTTCACTTTTTAAAGTGTGAATCAAAAATTAGAGGGGCGGGGGTGGTAGTGAAAATAAAATCCACGTTTACTGCAGCTGAAAGCTGGTGTGGCACGATTTGATCTGAAATTTAAATGGTGACAAATAATGGAATCATTTTTAGTTCAGATAAATCAACTCTCTTATTATTCCAAAGCAAATATTAGTGGGTTGAATGAATCCCAAGCTGCAGACATTTCTCAAGTCTATTTTTAAACTCAAACTGGCTATTTCCCAAAAAGAAGAGATGAAAAAAAAAATCCACATAACCCTATTGGCAGTAAAGACTTTACCTTATTTCAGTGAATTTTCTGCAGGAGGAAAAAAAAGATAGCATCGTACAAGGTGAAGATGAGAGAAAGGAGAGCCGACAGAAGGAGCCATAAAGATAGACATTATAAAGAACATTACAGAAAAGCAGAGTACTTTTCTGAGTACATTAGAAAGAATCAAGTATCCGAGAAAACCCGACTTTTTTTTCTCCTTTGGGGATGACTAGAGGCAAAGTATTAAATGCAGTAAATATTTGTTCTTTGTTTGAAAAAACTGAGAACAATAAAAGGCTAGTGCAGTAAATTATTCTCAGGATTGATCTATAAGGCTCTAACTCCTTGGAGGGGTGTTTATAGAATACTTCTAAGATAGAAGATACTTGAGTAATTTGGGTAATGCCTCAGAAAATTTACAAAAGTATTGCTTGTTAATATCCTGTGTCTATCTTTTTTCTTCTGACCTCCATAAAACCATCACTGTATGAGGACTTGCCACTCAGACTAGTTAAATAAAAATTAGCAAAAATTCTACAAAGGGAAAAAGGAGTAAAGAAGAAATCCCAAGATATATCAGGCATGTGGTAGGTTCAGAAATGTTCTTTCTCTCTCAGGACAAGTTATGTAATATTCACTCACAAACAAATGATCTGTGTCAGGTGCTTGGCTCTTTATAATAGTTAAAATCATCTGTGAGTAATAGGGAAAAGGCAGGGAAAAGAGACTAAGGGGTATGAGGAGGAGCTGGAGTTCTAATCCTACCACTATTTCCCATGAGTCATTTTTCACAGTCTAGCAACCAGACTTTGAGAAGTCAAGCTCCATAAATTTCAACCTTCCTCCAATACCTCCCAGCAAGAAAAAAAAAAAAATGTTCGATTCAGGAAAAGTACTGGAGAGTAGACTCACAAATGCAGTGGTGAATCATTGCCAGAATAGATACAGTGTGTGTGTGTGTTTTTTTAAAGGGTCACAACAAATCTTTCTGAATTGCAAAGAGCAAAATGCATTTCCATTTTTCTATGAATAAAGTAACAAATACACAAAGGACTTAAATGCAGTATTGAGAATAAAATAGAATGAACATATTAAGCTATAGTTAAGAAAAAGAAAAAATTAAGAAGTGAAGCAAAACTATAATTTTTATTACAATAATTTAAAGTATATTATAATTTCATTGTAATTATTTAATATACATTACAAAATTGGGCTTGAAGAGACCAGTGCAGCAGACTTCATGGCTAAGGATTTGAGGTGAAAAAAAGGAATACATTTTATAAAGATTAAAACAAAACAACAAAATAAAAAAAAATTAAAGATTAAAATAAAAGGACAGCTAGTTGGTGCAGTGGATAGAGCATTACCATGAAGTCAGGAGGAACTGAGTTCAAATCTGACCTCAGACACTTAACACTTCTTAGCTGTGTGATCCTGGGCAAGTCATTTAACCCCAATTGCCTTAGCAAGAAAGAAAGAAAGAAAGAAAGAAAGAAAGAAAGAAAGAAAGAAAGAAAGAAAGAAAGGAAAAAAAAAAAAAGAAAAAAGATTAAAATAAAAAAGTGCATTCCCAGCCAACCTAACTCTAATATTGCAATTTGGGAGCCAGTAGGGATTGCTGTACCTAACTTTCAATTCATCAATGCCTGAGGTTGCCTTAGTAAATGAATTTGCAGGCCTCAGACTGGATGTTCCCCCTCAGGGAATATAATCTAAATATAATAAAAATAATAATAAACAAATAGAAATATAAATAGGATGGCTGAGAAGGCAGCTGAAAATACTGGAAAGGCCTTTTGAAAAAGACCATATTCCAACTAAATCTCCAACTGAAGGAATCTAAAGAAACTAAAAAGTGGAGTTAATAGGGCAGAGTGTTCCTGCGTGCCTAGAAAACAGAATGTTTAAGTAACATGCCCAAAATCACCCAGTTGATATGTGCCAGAGATGGGACTTAAACTTAGGTTATCTTGAGCTTGAGATTGACTCACCACACATTACATCAGATTACCTCTCATTAAAATAAAATAGGACATTGAAAAACAACACAGTTTTAATTTATTTTTCTTTAACAAATGCTGATATAGACATTTCCTATTCAACTGTTTAAATTCTTAAGCAAAAATCCAGCTTCTATGCAATGGGCACTTCATGAGGTCACTTCAAATCATCAGGTCCCATAGTTAAATAAAAATAATGGCCTTTCTGCGTCCTTCCTCTTGCTACCTGGCTACAAATAGCTACCAAAGCATAGTTTTTAGAAAAGCATTATCAGAAATCTTTCTGGACCTCAGAATGACGTGGTAGGAAAAGTGGAGAACTAGAAAGGCAGCTAAGGGAATGAAGGATGAAATGAATCTGCTTTTTATGTATGTCCTAGTCACACCCAAGTCTTAATTATCTTTTTTAGACAAGTCAACAGATTTTTTTTTTCACATAATAATAAATAACTCAGGAGGAGCTGAAAGGCTGACTATCCTTGTTTGCTATTGTTGGCAGAAGAAAAAAAAGTGATGATCTTTGTCCACACTGTTATTGTTCAGTCGTTTTCCAGCCATGTCTGACTTTGTAACCCCATTTGGGGTTTTCTTGGCAAAGATACTAGGGCAGTTTATCATTTCCTTCTCTAGTTCATTTTATAGATGAGAAAACTGAGGCAAACAGAGTTAAATGATTTGCCCAGAGTCACAGATTTGAGCTCAGGTTTTCCTGCTCCAGGCCTGATGCTCTTTCCACTGTGCCTCCTAGCTGCCCTTTATTCGCATTAGGTGTTACCAAATTGAGTTGGACATTCCATGTGCATCTTCAGTGTCTAGCACTGTGTCTGGCTTGAAGCAGGCAAATTCTTGTTGGTTGATTAACAAATAGATAAGCCCAAATATGGTCAAAACAAAGCACTAAGAGATAAAATGATTTTCTTAAGGTCAAACAGCTAACTAAACTTTTGCAGCTAAATGTCACAATGAATAGATAACACTGGCCTTAGAATCAGAAAAACTCCTCTTTCTGAATTCAAATCCAGCCTTAAATTCTTCCTAGCTGTGTGACCTTGGACAAATCAGTTAATCATGTTTGTCTCAGTTTCCTCATCTGTAAAATGAGCCGAAAAAGAAAATGGCAAACCATCCTAGTAGCTCTGCCAAGAAAACGCCAAGTGGGGTCATAAAGAGCCCAACATAACAATGACTGAATAACAACATATTTCAGTATTTTATTGAACCCTCCCAAAGAAATCATAAAAAAGGAGAAAGGACCCATATGTGCAAAAATGTTTGTAGCAGCCCTTTTTGTAGTGGCAAGAAACTGGAAACTGAATGGATGCTCATCAGTTACAGAATGGCTGAATAAGTAATCTTATTTGAATGTTATGTAATATTGTTCTATAAGAAATGATCAGGAAGATGATTTCAGAAAAGCCTGGAAAAATTTACATGAACTGATGCTGAGTGAAGTGAGCAGAATCAAGAGAACATTGTACAGAGCAACAAGATTATGTGATGATCAATTGTGATGGACCTGGCTCTTCTCAGCAATACACTGATTCAAGATAATTCCAATAGATTTGGGATGGAAAATGCCATGTATATTCAGAGAGAGAACTATAAAGACTGAATGCAGAAAGCAGCATATTATTTTCACCTTTTTTATTTGCTCTTTCTTTTTTGTTCTGATTTTTCTTTTACAATATCGCTAATTTGGAAATTGTTTAAAATGATTGCTATATCAGATTGCTTGCGATCTTGGGAAGGGGGGGAAGTAAGAGAGGGAGGGAAACAATTTGGAACTCAAATTTTTTTTTAAAAAATGAATGTTGAAAAATATCTTTACATGTAAATTGGAAAAATAAAATACTATTAAATGAAAAAAAAATACTTCAATGAACCAGGAAGTCACCAATGTGGATTCCCTCCATAAGTCCAGATGATATCCCATTTCATTGCCTTTCCATCCTGGGTAATTCTTGTCCATATTAACCATAGATTTATCCAGAGAGGATTTATCCAATGACTTGGATGTCTTCTGACAGATCTTAATTTTGCTACTATTGGTACAGCTGCTCATTTGTATCTTTTGTTCTTCATACATGATCAGTCCACCTTCATTTTTAATCCTAAATCTCTTAGATAACATTCCTTATGCCAATTAACCTGAGTCATTATTGGATCATTTGTGCCACTATGCCTCTCTCCATTGCCCTTTGTGTAACTCTCAATTTTGGTTCTTGGAATACTGGGAGGTTTTCAGATGTGGGGGCACATGCCTGTCATCCCTGCTCTTGGGGAAGTCAAGTAAATTGACTTAGTTCAGGACTTCTAAGCTGCAGCAGGGAAATAGTGCTGATTAGTTACCTGCACTAAGTCTAGCATCAATATAGTGAGACACCAGGAATATAGGTAGAGCCACCAAACTGCCTACAGAAGGGTCAACTGACTCAAGTCAGAAAAATGGAGCCAGTTAAAGTTTGCATGTCAATCAGTATTAGAATCAGATAAGAGCTTGTGTTATCATTGAACTTCTGGTCTGTATCTTTTAGTATATGGATATGGACAAAGAGCCAGAGACAGAGAGAGAAAAGAGAGAGGGAGGGACAAAGAAAGGAGGAAGAGAGGGAGGAAAGGAGAAAAGGAGGGAGAAGGGAAAGGGAAGGAAGAGAAGGAAAAGAAAAAGAAAAGAAAGAGTAGGAGGGAGAGGGAAAGGGACAAAAAGGAAAGGAAAGGTTGGGGGTGGGGAGCTTCTGATCTCATAATCACATTATTACCAGTAGATTCAATATTAGTCTTGAAAAGATAGATTTATGCAAGGAGCATCTAAGGATTTTACAAAGCTCAAGGTGATTTCCCAAGTACAATCTTCCCTCTCTTCCTTCTATTCAATTTTGGGTTCAGCCCAAAGTTATAGCCTACATATATAGTAACACATAAATATATAAGAATATATTATATTGAGTGAATTCACCACCAAACTGCCTGCCATATTCTAAACAATAGGTATTTTCTATCACTTTTAGTTTTTGCTGAATGAACTGTTAAGCTGATCCCTTATGAAAATCTAATTTAATGTGTTTGTAGTGTTCTGGAATTTGATGCTATCACATTATCATTCACAGTCAGTAGTATATAAAACACCTCACTATATACAGGGAATCTCTTTTTGCTGGAGTCCTCCCTGCACAAAACATCCCCCATAACAGTGGTGCATTCCTTTAGTGAACATATTATCTCCTTGTTTTTCTCTTGCACTGCAATAAAGAAATTGAGGGACATTGAATAAAATAATCATCAATTTTAAAAAATCTTCTATGCTCTTAATTTTGCATGAAAGATTTCTTGGTGAAGAGGAGCCATTTGAAATTGCATTTTGTTCTGCTGAATAATATTCTTTGGTGGTTAACAAGTAAAAAATACAATGGAGACTTGTATTCTCTTTAATTTTCCATTAATTTTGCAACTTCAAAAATATGTTCTGCATGTAGAAAATAATTTTTGAAATCCTACCTGTTCCCTTCTCATATTTTCATCAAGGGTGTATTTGATACATGTATAGATCATGTTCACAAAAATTTCATAAAGAAACTATATGGGTTGATATTAATGTACTCTGACTTGCCTTTTTGTAGTTTTTCATAATTTTTCCCTCCCTGAAATATTTTGTAAGAAAATTATTTAATTTTCATGAAAATTTTTGAGATTGTTGTTCTGTTTTACATTTCCTCTTCTGTATAAACAGATTGGATCCAATTATTCTTCTTGAATACATCTTACTAAATTCCATTTCAACTTGATACAGTTTTTGTTGTTTAGTCATTTTCAGTTGTGTCCAAATTTTTGTGACTCCATTTGGGGTTTTCTTGTCAAAGATCCTGGAATGGTTTGCTATTTTCTTCTCTAGCTCTCTCTAGATGATAAAACTGAGATAAACAATACAGCTGACTGAGGCTGGATTTGAACTCATCTTCTTATGACCAGGCCAGGCCCCCTAATCAACTGCATCATCTACTTGCCTCTTGATACACTATGTCAGAGACTGAAGTTTAAGAGTCCAAATCCAATCATTGTCTTATCCTTTTTGCTGAAAATAGATCAATACAGAAGTACAAACAAATTGGATCCATTTTCCATCTATTTGTGGTCCTCTCAGTTTAATCTATGAATGCTCTGGGATGACTCATAATAAGTTATCATGTGAAGGCTTTTTACAAAATATTTTTGTCTCCATTGCTTTTTACCATTTAATGATGTAATACTGCTACAATCTTCTGTCAACTCATCTGCATAATATTTTATGTAAAATTTTATACTTTACAGCAATATTGCCCTAGGCTGCCATTTCTTGGCAAGTAGAACCAGGGTTTACAAAAGTCACTTTCTAGTCTTTTACCATCCTTTTATAGCAACTATTTTTCAGTAGATAAATTTTGGCAGGATTGTTCAATGTCAATATCTTTGCCTTTATGTATTTCCCATTTTTTAGCATTGACAGTTTGTTTGAACTGATCAGGTTGAAGTTACTAAATCATAAACAGTATCTTTTTTTCTTTATCATTTCTACTTTGATGCTGTTTTTTTCTTTTCTTTTCTTTTTAATGTTTTTGCTCTCAACTAGTCTATAATCTGACTGCACTATTTTGAAATGACTGTTTCTGAAATGGCTCCCACATCAGAAACCAATCATTTCCTGTCTGTTACAAAATAGTCACTTCCATTTTTTTAATAATGTTCATGGCTTGCCATGTCCAATGTTTTCTGCTGCTCTTCTTTAAAAAGTTTTCATAATATCTATGTGTTGCTTCTGAGGAGTCTATAAGTATTTGGACTTTTTTTTCTTTGTATCTCAACTCTATTTCCTACCTCACCTGTATCTATCTTCTAATTGGAGTCACAGGGTACCAAAATATATAGTCATTTGACCTGAATGCTTTTGTTAAGTTTCTCACAGGATTTCTTTACTTCTTCATCCTAATAACAGATATTAGTGCCTTGGTTGAAATTATCTTCTTGGTCATTTTTTTGCTTATGCTCAAAATAAGTACTATAAAAGGAAATAGCCAAATGTACTATAGAATGTTTTTTCTTATCTTTGGGTGTCCAGCTAAGAAAGTATGATAACTTATCTGAGTCTCTCCAAAAAGAACCTGTGAACTTATGAAAAATGCTATTCACCTCCCGAGAAAGAACTGATGAACTCCGAATGCAAATTGGAGCATACTTTTTTCAATTTCTTTTTCTTTCTTTCTTTCTTTCTTTCTTTCTTTCTTTCTTTCTTTCTTTCTTTCTTTCTTTCTTTCTTTCTTTCTTCTTTCTTTCTTTTTCTTTCTTTCTTTCTTCTTTCTTTCTTTCTTTCTTTCTTTCTTCTCTCCCTCCTTTTCTTCCCCCTTCCCTTCTTCCTTCCTTCCTTTTTTCTTTCCTTCTTTCCTTTCACTACTTCCTTCCTTCCTTCCTTTTCTTTCTTTCTTTCTTTTTTTTTTTTTGGCAACCTGGCTAATGTGGAAATATGTTTTGCATGATTGTATATGTATAATGGGTATCATTGTATGCCTTCTCAATGAATGGCATAGGAGGTAGAGGGAGATTTTGAATGTCTATATTGTTGTAATTCAGTTTTTTTTCAATAATATAGATTTATTTCCAATAATAGTGATTCAGTAGAGAAGACTTCAGATTTAGTGTACTGATAGCTATTGTTTAAATAACTTATTAATAAATGAAAGAGGATTTAAAATTGTTCTTTGTACCCCAGGGTTCCTTTTCTGCCATTATCTACTATCATCACTGCAGAAGTGGAAAGGGGGCTGACTGTGCAGGATTAAGGGACATTTTGTTCTTGTTCATAGCTTGCCATAACTAAAGAAGCAATTAGTTAGTGATCAGACTTCCGTCTGATGACCTTGATTATTTGCTACATAATTCTTCATTAGTGAAGTTGTAGCCTATATACATACACAGTACCCCACTCCCTTTCTCTCTTAACAACCTGCAAATTTAATTCTTCAAAGAGTATGTGAAATTCCAATTCAAAGAGGAATTCCCTGAATGTGGTGAGACTTCCAGATGTTCCTATTTATGGCTAACTTTGTGCCCACTGAATCAAGCCCCAGAACATCTCAGAGCTGAGTAAATGAGATTTATAATCACTGTAAAAAGTCTGTCCTTTTCATCTACACAGAAAAAATCAAGTGAGTGAAGGATGTTGATGGTTCCTGCTATGATATGCAGCTAGATAATCAATCCATAGAATAGGTTTATCAGTACACATATCCTGGATAAACAATGCAGATGGACCATGATCTGTACTCAGAATCGAACAGGAGGCGACTAGATTGGATTATCTTTGACAAATTATGTCAGTCTTTAAACATCAATATCCTTCTAACTATGTTGTATGAATGAATGTTAGGGAATGCCACAGGCTCTGAAGAAATAATTCAAATCAATAATTTTAGAAAATATCTAAATCATTTTGACTATAACTTATTGAGAGTTGATGAAGGAGAAAGGAATGGTTATTTTGTCTCAGTTTATCATTTGAGAAATGAGTTAATGAGTTGATCTGATTTAGATCAAAGTTTAGCAAATATGTGTCCTTTAAGACAGCATTTGGTTCATAATTCTTTTCAGACCAGTTTCCTAATGAGTCCTCACAGGATTTTTAGACAGAAAGCCTAACTTGTACTCTCCCTTTACCAGTTCCTAGCTGTGTGACTTTGAATAAGTCAAAACCTCATTTAGATTTAGTTTGCCTACCCATAAAATGTAGATCATAATTCTTTATCTTTTTCACAGGTGTGTTTTGAGTCTCAAATGAAAGACTGGATATAAAAATGCATTGGAATTGTTAAGTACTATACTGATTGGAGCTAAGATACTGCTGCTGCTGCTGTGGCTGCTGATTCAAAGAACTATGGAACTTCAGGTAAACTCTCCTAGATAATTGCTTCTCTCTGTGTCTCTATTGTTAATTTGGATTTTTTTTTTTTTTATTTTAAGGGACATAATCTCCCCATCCCACTCCCAACCTTTGCCAGCCTAAGCTGACCACCAGAAATATCATCAAGGTAGACAGGCTAAACCAGATTGAAGATAACCTACAGGCTTGTCAGTGATTTAGGGAGGTGTCTTCCCCAAGCATGTGAAGACTTCTCTCAGCTGAATGGATAAGTACGATTTGTTCCAACAGCTATGAAGGCAGCTGAAACAGGCGCTGTGGAGAGTTTAGTGCTTTGTCAGGCATCCAGGATGGCAAGATCCTCCACTGTATCCATGACCATCAGTGGTTGTCCCGACTTGGGACATGAGTGACTGGAAACCTGACAACTCTGTGTGACTCTGCTTCACTTAAATCCAATTGACCCAGAAATCTTAGTTACCACCCCTGATGGCATTGGACCTCTTCAAAAGTGAAGCACAAACAAAAAAACAACTGGGGGGTCTGAATTTCTACAACTCTTCCCTCCCTCTATCCTCTTTTCATCTTACTTTTATATTCCTTCCCTCATTAGATTGTAAACTTCCTGAAGGCAGACTTTTTTTTCTTATTTGTATTACAGTGCTTACCACAGTGCTTGGTACATAGTACGTGATCAATAAATTGAATTGAATAATGATCAGGATCTCCAATTTGGTTGTTACTATATAACATACCAAGATGTGAATAACTTCAAGCTTGTTGCCAAGTCAAGGGGAAAAAAACCAATATTTTCAATTCTATGACATTAGCAATGTTTTTTTCCTCTTTGCTTGATTCACTTCTTGCCTCAGGACAACACCGTTTGAAGATGTGCTTTGAGGTGTTTCCTGTATAGAGAGACAAACGTTCCTGGATGAACGTGTGTCTCTCAGAGTCACTCTTGAGATTTTCTCTCTAGCTGGTGCAGTGAGTAATTTCCAGGACAGATGTAGGACACCCACACATCCTTACCTTTTTTCATACAGATCCTAATTGCAATACAGTCAGCTCTCAATTTTCCACAGTAATGGAATGGGAGCATTCAAAAATGAAAAGAAATTTATGGATAACTTTGTGCCCACTGAATCAAGCCCCAGAACATCTCAGAGCTGAGTAAATGAGATTTATAATCACTGTCAAAAGTCCCACAGTCCCATCCCCTGCAGCAGGGAACTGTGTTGTAGGGAAAATAGTGTTGGATTGATAACCAGAAGACCTGGGTTCAAATTCTGCCTATGTCCTCTTCTAACCTATGTGTTCTTGAGCAATATCTTAAAACTTCAGTTCTTCATTCCTCTAAATTCCTTATTCCTATAAAATGAGGAGATCTCATTAATTAATCTCCATAAACTCGCTTGCATCTCTAAATCTAAATGTATATTCCATGATCCTAAGAATATTGCCATGAGATGTGATATATCCCCTAGCACAAGGATAGCTTGGTCATCACATTGGAGAGAGTGCCAGCTGTGAGTCAGAAAGATACAGTGAGGTCAAATCCAGCCTCAGACACTTACTAGCTTTGTGACCCTGGGCAAGTCACTTAACTCTGCCTCAGTTTCCTCGTCTGTAAAATGAGCTGGAGAAGGAAATGGCAAACTACTCCAGTATCTGTGCCAAGAAAACACCAAATGGGGCCATAAATATCAATATGGAATCTCCAGCACCCACAGGGAAAAAAGAAAGAATGGGGTGACTACCTGATGGTTCTTCAGGCCATGAGACTTCCCATTTCCCTAGACTAGGGTCATCATCCCTGCCAGTATAAAATACCAGTGACTGGGATTTGCTATTGCTGTGTTTGTTCTCTATTCCTCTTGTGTGGGATTCTTCCATCAAGCCTCCTTTTGTAATGAGAGTATACAATAATCAGGCCTTAGAGTCAGGGAGACCTGGGATCATATGTTGCCTCTGACACAGACTTGACTGTGTAACCCTGAGCCAGGCACTTGTCTCTTGGTGCCCCAGGCAATTCTCCGTGTCTATACAGAAGATAGACTCATCTACACGGTACAGATGCTTCCTCACCCAGAATTCCCTTTATCATCATCTGTCTGCTGGATATTTCCTCCAGGATTTTGTAAGCATCTCAAACTCAATTTATCTAAGTTTTGTTCCCTTCCTCTCTCCCTTCTCTACATTTCTCTCTTTCCATGTAGTTTTTCAAGTTCACAACTTCAGAGTCATATCTGACTCTTTCCTCCCTATGTATTATGGATTCTACTTCCATAACATTATATTGTGAGCTCTTGAAAAAACTATTTTTGCCTTTCTTTGTATCCATATCCCTTAGCACAGTGCCTGACATTTAGTAGATACTTAATAAATACTTATTGGTGTGGCTTGTTGACATCTCTAACATTTATCTTTTTTTTTTCATTTACATGGCTACTACCTTAGTTCAGGTACTCATCACTTTCTTGTCTAGACTACTGGAAGAGGCTCCTAATTAGTCTCCCTTCTTCCAGTTTCTTCCTTCTCCAATCTATCCTCCATATAGCTGCCAAAATACCATTTCTAAAAAACTGGTTAGATTGGGTCATAATCCTGTTGAAAAGTTATCAGTGGTTCCTATTTCCTGTAGTGTAAATATAAACTCTCCTTGGCCTAGTATTTCAGGCCATCTACAATATGGCTCCTGTCTATCTCATAAGGCTTATTTCACATTACTTCTCTATTCTTGCTGTAGTTTCTAGCTAACCTAGTCAGCTAGCTATTCTCTCCACTCAACATGTCATCACCCATCTATATATAGACCAACCTGCATGCAGTATATCCCCTCCTTATCTTGCTTTTCAGAATTTTTGTCTTCTTTCAAGGCTCTTCTCAGATGTTGTGTCTCCTATGAAGCTTTTCTTGGTCCTCCCCAAGTGCTAATTCTCCTCCATCCTCAAATTACCTTGACTTATCTTTATTAGGATATATGTTGAATCAGTCCCCACAGTAAAATATAAGTTCTACGAAGGCAGTATCTGCATTGTTTTTGTATTTTTGTCCCCAAAGCCTTTGGCATAATGCCTTGGTATTTAGCAGATGATTAGTAAATATTTGTTCATTTGAATAAGTGTAGTAATATAACTTGGGATTGAGTTTAGCTTTTTTTGTTTCCATGAACAAATGATCTAGAGGCCAATTAAATGACCTCTGAGCTTTCTTCAACTTCTTCAATTGTGACTTAAGCAGTTAACTAGCTTACTTGGGACAAAAATTTCTGCCCCACTTCCAACCATGTACACATTTTTAAAAAATTATCAAAAATCAGTTTTCTCCCTATCTCCACTATGGAAGTGGGGGAGAATCTTGTAACAAATATGTTTAGTTGAAAAAAATACTTTATTGGTCATGTCCTCCCAAAATATATCTTATTCTGAACCCCGAGTCTCATCCAAATACCCATATACTTCTCCTACCTGCTCTTTGATGCATTTGATTAAAGATGGGAATTGAATAACACTAAGGGAAATGATTGAAAGAACCTTTCTTTTAAGCAGATTTTAGTAAGGGAAGAAGAAAGCACTTGAAGGGAGGTATAGAGAAGGAACATCTTGGAGGGAGAAAAGAAAGAAGAGAATTGATGTGAGAGGCACCACTCATAAATTTCATGTTCTTCACAATTTTGCTAAAAACTGATCTCCTGATCTAGAGATTTCTTGTGATCAATTGGATATGATCCTTTGCCCAGGAAACTTATACACCCAGCCTAAAAAGCTAGACTTATTTCAATAAAAAGGAAGGGAGGTTTCAAATCAGACATTTGTGATCTCACAAGTTGCAAAAAGTCTACTTTGGAGAATGATGCAAGAAGGCTCAAAGAAACAAACTTTTTTCTTACTTATTCTGAATTTAACAAATATCAAATAAAATGAGTATTTCCATGTACATAGTAGAATAAAGAAAGAGCATTGTACATAGAACTACAGGTCCCAATTATGTATAGCTTACTTTTTAAAAGGTATAAGTTCAACCTGTAATTTTCAAAGCTGCTCTGCTTGTCTGTGCTTCTTTCTGTTCTAGAAGATATATATAGTATAAAGGGAAGGTAATTTCCTAGAGAAGGCCCAGGCAATGGTGTTGGTAGGAGGGAGAGGAGAATCAGGAAAGGTCTCCTATGAAGAGTGAGATGTGAGCTGAGTTATTCTCCTGCCTGTATTCTGTATTCCAATCAAACTGACCCTCCACCTCCCTCTCCAGGTATTCTTTACACAATCTATTCCCCATTCCTGGAATGCATTCTCCTCAACTCGGTTTTTTTTTTTTTTTTTAAGTCTTCAACTTTCTTTAAGGTTTAATTTAGATACCAGTCATGGAGAAGGCTTTTTCTGATCCCAATTGATGTCACTGATCTCACTCTCCTCAAATTATATTATTTCTTCTTTGTGTAAATATTATGTGTATCCCATCCCCAGCCTGGAGTCCCTGCCTAGTGGAATGTGAGCTCTGTAAGAGCAGGATCTGTTTTTCTTTCTGTCTTTATATTCTTTAGGACTAGAACAGTACCTTGCACATATCAAGTTCTTAATAAATGCTATGGGATTGAATTGAAATAATCACTTTATAGGAAAAAAAAGAGGTCAGTGGTATATTTTATCAATGGTCCCCTGGAATGTTGGTCATTGCATTGATCAGAAATCCCAACTCTTTCAAAATGGTAACTCTAATTGAAAATCACAGTATTATAGAACTAAAAGGAACTTTACAAAGTTCATTCTTTTCTCTCAAAGCAGGCTTATACCTACACCACATCCAGCCAGATGGAATTGTTCTATTTTTTTTCCTCTTCTGGTGCCAGTAAAATATTTTCTACAATCTCCATTGGTAACCTACTTCAGGGCTGAATACTCCTTGAATATCTTACAATCGCTAATATTTTCCCATATCTTTTTGGAAAAAGTGGAGCTTTTGGAAAGCATTAGCTCATCCTAATAAGCTCTTTGTGTGTGTGTGTGTGTGTGACTCCTGCACATCACTGTGGAAAGACACAGCTCAAAGGCAATAGTTTTAGCTGAGCTTCCCTGTAGTTGATAGGGAAGATTGGTGCTAAAAACAACATGGAAAAGGTAAAATGATTAAAAAAGAAACCTGAAAGATGAAATCAAGGCATTCCTAGGGCTCATTCTTTAGGTGGACATATGTAACTGAATCACCACCTTTCTCAAATTCCAAAATGAACCAGAATCATTTATGTTTAGAGTCTTTCTGATTCAGATGGTTTATTTACTCTATTTCAAACTCCAGAATCTGCTTGCATGGCATATGTAAATACAATACTTTTGCCTAATTAAAAAAAATTTAATATAACAAATAACATGGATTACAACTCTGTTTAATCTAAAGAGTTGGGGAAAAGCTCTTGTGACTTGTGATTGACACAATTCACAATTTCTCTTTTCCTTTCATGATAATATCATCTAATTCATATTCTGACATGATAAGAATCTAATCTGTCTGAAATTATTTGATTTGTCAGAGAAATGGTGTGAGGACAGGGGAATAGATGAGCTGGTTTCTCATTGTCTCCTTTAGTATTGTGTTCCTGAAACTTATAGAACTCCTGCCAATATCACCATTTCCTTCCTGCTTAGGCTTCTTGACCCTCATATTTTATTATTTTTATTGCAACAATAGTCCTTATTATTGTTTGGTTTTTGCTTGACTATTTTTACATTGCTGAAAACTGGAAAAAGAAAAATCATAACGTGTTGAAATCATTTGCAGAATATTATCTAGGCCAAAGTATTGAAGGAAAATAAATTGTTTGGTAAAACCTTTTTTCCCCCTTTTTAAATGGTTACCAAACAATATTGATTCTCACTAGCAAAATACTTTGAGATGTAACATAGCATTATATTGAGAGGGCCAGTCTTCCTCACCATATTCTCTGACTGCTCCCATTTCTGGGATGCTCTCCTTCTTCATCTCTACCTCCTACCTTCCTTGGCTTCTTTCAAATCCCTATTAGAATTCCACCTTCAGCAGGAAGTCTTTCCCAACCCTTCTCAAATCTAATATGCTCCCTCTATTAACTTTTTCCTATTTGCCCTATATTTCTTGCTATTTGTATCGCTGTTGTCTCCCCCATTAGACAATGAAGTTCTCTAGGGTAAAGACTATCTTTTGCTTCTTTCTTTCCCCAGTACATAAGCATAGTTCCTGGCCTATAGTAGGTGCTTAATAAGTGCTAATTAACTAACTGGTCAAAGCAATTTATGACCCCAAAACAAGTTCCTTTTGTCTACTGATCTTTTCATATGCCAAGGAGCTATTTGGTCAATCAGCTAGTTAGTTAATAAGCACTTATTAAGCTTTACCACGTGTCAAGCACTGTGCTAGGAGTTGGGAATACAAAGAAAGGCAAAAGGAGCTCACAGTCTAATGGAGAGAGTACATGCAAACAACTAAGTACAAACAAGATATGTATGGAGTAAATTTGAAGTATCAATGGAGGAAAAACTCTAAAATTAAAGAACTTTGGGAAAGGAGGATGATCAATGAAGGAAAAGCTCTAGAATTAAGGGTTATTGGGAAAGACTTCTTGGAGAGGGTGGAGTTTGAGCTGGAACTTGAAACTATCTGCATAGCCTGAAAATTTATAGAAGTTAGAAAGAACATTCTTAAATGCACATAGGCACATGCATCTACAGAATATGCAAAATACAAAGATATGTGTGTATACTTATATATGTGTGCATGTGTATACACACACACACACACACACAAAAAAAAAAAATCTCATTATAGTCTCACAACAATCCTAGGAGGAAGATACCTCATTTATCAGATAAGGAAAATGAAGCTCATGAGAAAACATTATATTAATGATACAATTATAACTTTAAGGAACATTTCATTGTTTGCATACACTAATAAAGCATAACCTGTGAAAAATCTTAAGATAACATTCACATTGGGATATTTTTAATGAAATACACGAATTATTACTAGTTGATGAAAATAACCCAAAATCATTGCCTATATAGCTTTTGCCTCTCCTAGCTCCAGTAAGCATTCCTTGAGACTCCTTATTATATCCATTTTTACTGCTTTTTGTACTGACAGCCTCAAAGGGAAGATTGTTAAATTACTCTTTGCAGAGTTCAGTTCTTGTGTAATGTGGAAGAATTCTCAGAAAACCAAGATGAATTTTACACAGTAAGTTCAATGTAAGTAGGAATGCTATTAAGTGAAGGAGAAATAAATATCCTTTTCTGGAATAATATGAAAAAAGAAGCATTGTCCGTGATAGTTCTATGTATGACTGCTGTTTTTAGTCATTATTCCCCAGCTTTGAGTTAATCTAACAGAGGTCATTGCTAAATGGCATAAATTGCTTGATGACTGAATATCTTGCCCCTGCTACTAACATTTGTCAAGGTCAGTTTAGTCCCAAGGACAAAGTCACATTTCTTGATGTGTGTCTTTAGAGGCGAGTGAATCAAGGACATCTTTAGGTAATCTGGAGATCTTTTCTGTGGCATCCAGGGCCACCCTCTACAAAAAGAGAACCTTTAATAGCCATATTTCAATTAGGCCTCCTTTTTTAATTTTTACCATAATCTGGACAAATTTAGTAATGCATCTTTTCTGTAGTTGTAAACTTTTTGTGTTTTTATTAATATTGCTGTTAATAATAGACTAGTATTTATAAACCTTTTTAAGGTTTGAAAGGTGCTTTACAAATATTACTTTACTTGATCTGCCACACATATCTCAGGGAATTATGTCCTTTACTATTTAATTTATCAATTGGTTTGTTGATATTCATTTTATAGATGAAGAAACTGAGGCACAGAGAAGTTAGGTGACTTGCCCAGAATCACACAGATAGTGTGGATTTGACTGGATTAGGTTGTTTTGAATTCAAGTCTTGCTGACACCAAATCTAACATTAACCACTATACTATTCAGCTACTTTTCCATGTATTGCCTTTGCTATAAGAATATAGGATGGAAAAAGAAAGAAAAAAAATTTATTGCAGTCTAGGGATGAAAATAACCTGTCAAATGAACTTAATAGGACTGTCCCTTCCTAATTTACTCATGAAGCTTCAAGATAATAGAAATGAATATGTTTTGAAAATTCCATAACATTGCACATATCACCGAAATCTCATTACTAAAGATTAGAGATCAAGCAAAGGCTTACAATCAAAAGAAATTCTAAAAATTCTAAATTATTTTTAAATGACATGAAATTATGCCCTTATTATTTTGATTTTATTTATCTTGTGACCAAATACCTAGAAATAAAGGAAAAGAAAAAAGAAATAAAGAGCAATGTAGAGTGCCATAAGATTGCATGATTATAATCAACAATAAATCTCCTTTTTTCAACTTATACTGGAATAGCCACATTTATCTTGTTTTGGCTTTGATTTGTTTTTGAACAGACTTATAATGTTAAGCATGTATTTGAGAATATGGGAGATTTCATTCTTCCTTTGATCTCCCTTGTACAGTTTCTTTGTGAAAGTGCCTAGCTATCTGTATGAATTGATATGCAAAAGACTGAATAAGGTTAAGGAGGATGAAGGGGGGGAAATGGGATTTTCCTAGAAGTCTTGTCTTGAGTCCCAGAATCTATACTGTAATGTTATAAAAGTAGGGGTTAAGGGCACTTGAAGAGAACAGCACATATATAGATGCATTTAAGAGTCTAGTTACAGACCAAAATGCCTCAAAAAACAAAAACAAAATTAAGCTTCATTGACCAGGAACTACAGAAAAGGGGGCATTGGCCACCTGGCACATAGTAGTTGCTTTATACACTGATAAATTGATTTATAAGGTGATTGATAGGCTCACTTAATTTCTGGAGCTCCAATTTACATGGTTGGTAAAGGGGAAGATTAAGATACAAATGCAGAAGACAATATGCAAAATAGCTACAAGCAATACTTCAAAGAAAAATGTAAATTGCACACAAGCCCAACAAAAATTCCCAGAAGAACCAAAAACTTATTTTCAAAATCAAATAAGAATGGTAGATCCATTTAAGTCCTTACAGGAATATTTGGATAAGAAATAAGGAAAGATTCTGAACCAACCAATTAGTTTAGAATAAAGAGGCAAATTGGAGGCAGAGAGGGTGTAGAAGGCAGAGCATAGATGGATAGATAAATAGATAGACAGCTAGATGCTCTTTGGTCAAAACATAGAATGAATGAATATGAGTATTGTAATATCAGGCTAGAAAGTTCACCTGAAACCAGATTGGGAAGAATTTGGTGAAGGAGCTGGTATTTTATCTTAGAGGCAAAGAGGAGCCAGAGTCAATGTTTGAGCAAAAAAATGATGCGATCATACCTACCTCAGTAACAATATTTTGACAGCTGAAAAGAAAACAAATACAAAGTTGTCTGAGTAGGGAGAAAGCATGGATAACTGTAGGATCAGGTATGATCTCATAGTTTAGGTGGCAACTAATCTAGACAGTTTTGAAGGAAAATAAGGATTCTGAGAATTAGAAGAGAGGAAGGAGTGCCTTCAGGCACAGGAAATTGCCTATACAAAAGCATAACAAGCTAGTCACACTATGACTTTCATTTATAAAATGAATCAATTGTAACAAATAAGTTATAAGATCCTATAAAATCTATAAAAATGTATACACAGAAATTTGTTTAAATTATACGACTTGATGAGGGCATGTCTCATTTTGTGATTTTGTAGTAAAAGTTAGACTGGAATTACAAAGAAGAAAATATTGCATAGTGCACAAGTATGCCATATTATATTCAATAAATTTTGTGCAATTGATTTATTTAATTAATTTATGGTTTAGATGTGTGTCAATATAATTTAGATCTTACCAAATATAACATCATTAATGAAAATGACAGGTGAGAGGTAGATAACTAGTATTCCATATTAAAATTCTACAATTTCTGTTAAAAATTTGGCATCACAAAGTTGGTGCCTCGTTTGGTATGTAGCTGAACAAACTGTGGTTTATGAATGTAATGAATATTACTTTGCAGCAAAAAATGACAAACCTGAGAAATTGTATGTATTGATAAAGAGGTCACAGAACTACGAAAACAACAAACATTACAATAGAAATACCAACAGCAAAGAAGTCAAAACTTATTGTTATAAAATCATAATGACTCAGAGACGAGATATTTAATGAAATAAAGGCATTCCAAACATTCCTTATGAAAAGACAAAAAGTGAGCAGAAAATTTTACTTTCAAATGCAAGACTCCAGAGCAGGCTAAAAAGGTAAACATGAAAGAGAAATCATAAGAGACTCAATAAAGTTAAACTGTTTACCTTTTTATATGGAAAGATAACATATGTATCTTCTAAAAGCTTTATCATTTTTAGAACAATTAAAAGGATTCCACATAGAAAAAGGATGAACAAATGAGTCAAAATTATATCAAAATGACATAAAAAATAATGGATAAATAAGAAAGAGGGATATCATAGGAAAAGGAGAAAGGGAAAAAAGGAATGGGGAAGATTATATCACATAAAAGAAACATGCAAAAAAGAGCTTTGATAATGGAGATGGAAATGTGGATGGCAATATTTAATTTAAATTTGTTCAAAGATAGAAAACATATGTGTGTGTATACATACACAACTATACTTATATATGTATATCCGTGTGCATATGCATATATACTCAATTGGTAATAGAAATCTATCTTACCCCACAGAGAAGTAGGAAGGAAAGGGGATAAAGAAAAGGGAGAAGCAGTGATAGAAGGGAAGGAAAAAAAGAAAGAAAAGAAAAGAAAAAAAGAAAGAAAGAAAAGAAAAGAAAAAGAAAGAAAGAAAGAAAGAAAGAAAGAAAGAAAAGAAAAGAAAAGAAAAGAAAAGAAAAGAAAAGAAAAGAAAAAAAGAAAAGAAAAGAAAAGAAAAGAAAAGAAAAGAAAAGAAAAGAAAAGAAAAGAAAAGAAAAGAAAAGAAAAAAAGAAAACAGTGGTCAAAAGTAAAACAGATTTTAAAAGAGGGACAGGACAAAAAACAAGACAGAAAAGGATTAACAGAAAAAAGTAGGATGAAGGGAAATGCACATCTAGAGATATGAATGTGAATGGGATATACTCATTCATAAAACAAAAGCGAGTATCATAATGGGTTAGAAACCAGAATCCAATGATATGCTATTTAAATGAAACACATTTGAAAGGGACTCATACACGAAAATTAAAATAAGGGACTAAAATACAATCTATTATGCTTCACCTGAAATAAAAAAGGCAGAAATGGCAATTATGATCTCAGATAATGCAAAAGCAAAAACAGACCTAATTAAAAGAGATAAGTAGGGAAACTATCTCTTGCTAAAAGGCACCATAGATAATGAAGTAATATCAATGCTAAACATATATGCACCAAATGACATAGCATCCAAATAATAAAAGGAAAAATTAAATGAGTTACAGGAAGAAATAGACAATAAAACTACTAGTGGGGGACCTCAACTTTTCCCTCTCAGAACGAAATAAATCTAATCCAAAGAATAAATAAGAAAGAAGTTAAGGAGATAAGTAGAATTTTAGAAAAGTAAGATGTGATTAGACTTCTAGAAAAAATTAAATGGGAATGGAAAGCAGTAAATTTTTTCTTTAAGATATGTGGCAGCTACATGAAAATTGCCTTTGGGAGGCAGCCAGATAGCACAGTGGATAAAGTACCAAGTACAGGAGTCAGGAGGACCTAAGTTCAAATCCAGTCTCAGACGCTTAACATTTTCTAGCTGTCTAATACTAGGCAAGCTACTTAATTCCAATTGTATCAGAAAAAAAAAAAAAAAAAAGAAGAAGAAGAAAAGATTGTGTATTCAGACATAAAAGCTTCACAACCAAATGAAAAAAGGCAGAAATACGTTTTTCATTTCAGAATGCATAAAAGTAACCTTTAATAAAGGGCCATGGAGACATATAGTAAAGAATATTTAGAAAATAAACAACCTAATTCTAAACAATGAGTGAAAGGACAAATTATAAAAACAATAAATAATTTCATTAAAGAGAATGACAACAATGAGACAATATACCAAAACTTATCAGATTCAGTTAAAGCAGTAGTAAGAGGAAAATTTATACCTCTAAATGCTAGAATTCTTCCAAATAAGATCCGAAATGAAACAAGGATGTGATAATAGACATCTATCACCACTTATTCAATACTTACTAGAAATGCTAGTATATCAATAAGACAAGAAAAAGAAATTGAGGAAACAAAATTATCCCTCTTTGCAGATGTATAGTCTTTGCAGAGGTATAGTTAGAGCACCTTAGAGAATTAACCAAAAAATTAATTTAAGCAAGGAGCAACTTCTGCAAAGTTTTAGGATATAAAATAAACTTTATCTCACATATCATTAGCATTTTTATATGTTAGCCACAAAGTTTAGCAGTAAGAGATGGAAAAAGAAATTTCATTTAAAATAACTGCACACAATATAAAATACTTCAGTCAACTGCAAAAACAAACGCAGAAAAGGGAAGGCATACTGATTTTTTAAAAAGAAGAAGGATAAAAAGGAATAGAGCCTAAAAATTACAAGTGAGTGATCTTGACTGGTTTTTAAGGACAATTCTAGATTATATTTGCAGAAGGGGACTGACCAAACCTAAGTATTATAAATATGCACAGCATACACAACTGGTCCTCACATGGACTTTGGAGTAATCTCAGAAATTCTATATCTAGTTGCAGGCCACTAACCATGCTCTGAAGAGATGGACTTTTGACAGGCTACTGAGCTGGAACTGTGTGTACATGCAGAAGGTACTAACCAGTCATAGTGAGCCCTTCTCTTTCTTTACTTGCTTAGTTTGAATGAGAGAGACATTCTATAAGCCTCTGGATGGGTAGGAGTCTTGAACTCTCTCTCTACCCCTCAGGATGGCACATGAATATGAGTTTCTGTGGTTTGCTTTTTTTTGCATTTTTTCTTTCTCTGATCACATTAGATCATCAGCAATTCTATGTACTATCAACAAAACCCAGAAACAAGAGATAGAAAGAAAAATCTCATTTAAAATAACTGCTGACAATGTAAAATACTTCGGAGTTTACCTCCTACCACAAATCCAGTGGTTATATGAACACAATTACAAAATACTTTTCACACAAATAAAGACAGATTTAAATAATTGGAAAAAAATAATAATTTCTCATGGGCAGACTGAGCCAACATAATAAAAGTTATAGACTTACCTAAGTTAACTAACCTATTCAGTACCATGCCAATAAAAGCACCAAACAATTACTTTTAGAGCTAGAAAAAATCGTAACAAAATTCATCTGAGAGAACAAAAGGTCAGTAATATTAAGGGAATCATTGGGGGAAAATGTCATGAAATTCAGCCTAGCAGCTCCAGGTTTTACACTATATTACAAAATGGTAATCATCAAAACAATTTGGTACTGGATATGAAACAAAATAGTGAATCAGTGGAATAGCTTAGATATACAGCAGTAAATAATCATGGTAATTTAGGGGTTAATAAACCCAAAGAACTAAGCTTTTGGGAAAATAACTCATCATTTGACAATAACTGCTGGAAAAACTGCAAATCAGCTTGACAGAAACTAGGCAAAAGCCAATATTTTATGTTATATACCAAGTTAGAAGCAAAATGGATAAATGACTTACAAATAAAGGATGACATCATAAGTAAATTAGGAAAACAAGAGAAAATGTAGTGGCCAGAGCTATTAATAAAAAAAGCATTTATAACCAAACAAAAAATAGATAGGATTATGGGAAATAAAATTAATAATTACATAAAATTTAAAAACTTTTTTAAAAAACCAAAATGCAGCCACAATTAGAAGGAAAACAGGAAATGGGGTGGTTTACAACTAATTTCTCTAGGAAAAGCCTCATTTTTCAAATATATAGGGAACTGAGCCAAAAACAAGAGCTATTCCCCAGTTGATAAATGGTCAAAAGATATAAACAAGCAGTTTTCAAAAGAAGAAATTGAGACTATCTAGAGTCACATGATTTTATAACATGGCAGAAAAGGAAATTGACAAATGCTGAAGGGGGTGTGGGGAAATTGGGACATAAGGCATTGTTAGTGGAGTTGTGAATTAGGCTAACCTGTTCTGGAGAACAATTTGGAATTATGCTCAAAGGGCTATAAAATTGTGCATACCCTTTGACCCAATAATACTACTACTGGTATTTTGCATGACTTCATATGTATAATCAATATCAAATTACCTGCCCTCTCAAAGGGAGGGAAGGAAGGAGAAGATTTGGAACTCAAATTTTTAAGAAATGATTATGAAAAAAAATTTATGCACAATTGGAATATATTTTTAAAAATAAATTAAATAATTTTTTAAAATATAAAAAGATTTACCTTTCCTGTGGGAAAATAAGAGGGAAATGGGATATGGGAAGGGAAGAGGGTGATAAAAAAGAGGGCATATTGGGGAGGAAGGGTCAATAGCAAAATACTTTTGAGGACGGGCAGGGTGAAAGGAGAAAATAAAATAAATGGGGGAAAACACAGTTAGCAAAAGTAATTATAAATAAGAATTTTGAACTAGTTTCTCTGATAAGGCCTGATTTCTCAAACATAGAGGGAAATGAGTTACATTTATTAAAAAAAAAAAAAATAAGACTCATGCCCCAATTGATAAATGATCTAAATATATGATCTGTGCTCAAAGGACATACATATCCTTTGACCTAACAATACCACTACAAGGCATAAATATCAAAAGAGATTTTAAAAAAAAAAAGGAAAGAACACATACATACAAAAATATTTTTAACAGCTCTCATCTCAGGGCAAAAAGAAAAAAAGAAAATTAAAGGGATGCTCATCAGTTTGGGAATGGCTGAATAAATTATGTTATGTGACTGTCATGGAATATTATTGTTCTGTGAGAAATGATGAGCAGGATGTTCTCAGAAAAAAAAATCTGGAAAATCTTCCATAAACTCAAGCAAAGTGAAATGTGCTGCATACAAAGTAATAGCATGTTTTTGCATTACCAGCTATAAATGACTTTGCTTTTCTTAATAAGTACAATGATACAAGACTGTTCTGAAGGACTTACAATGAAAAATCCTATCCATACCCACAGAAGAAACTGATTGTATCTGAATATAGATTGAAGAATAAAAATAAATAAATAAAATTATATCTCACAAAATTTTTAAAAAGAGTATTGTAAAGTTTAAAATATTAAAAGGAATCCAAGTTACTAATTGTGAAGCCGATCTTGACCTTGAAGAACAGATAAAACATGCTTTTCCCCTCTTGGCAGAATATTTCACACATTATCAGACCTAGTCACTATTTGCTTGTTTTTTGCTTGAATATTTTTTCCTTGTTATGAAGATAGATTCACTTCAAGAGAGAGGTGAAGAAGGATTATATGTGGTGATCTTCTTCCCAAATGCAGCCAGGTGATAAAAGTTCAGATCTTTTATTATCTCCAATATAGCCCGGTTAGCTCAGAGGTCCATCTTTCTGCTTGGTTCCAAGAGCTCCCTCCGAATGTCGCCAAATCCAAAGGTTTTGTCCTTCAGCCTCTGCCTCTGCTTTCTTCAGCCTCCAGCCAGCTCCACTCTTCATGTCATTCCGGTGAAATCTCGACTTGTAGCTTCTTCACTCTGAAGAACTTCCTTGACTGGCCCATTGAAGCTCTATTTATGCTCCTTCAAGAGAGGGATTGTGGGTTTTCTCCCATAATGCTCTCTGGCCCAAAGAGCTTCAAGGGAGGTGTGAACTCATTGAACTCCAATGAGTAAAGGTGTGAACACAAGCCTTATATTAATTAGTTCTACTTAGTACCTTGTTTCAGGTTCTGCCCAAAACATCTTCTTGTAAGATTAGATCAACTCTAATTAGTTAGCAGTTTGTAAGGATTCCAACAATTATACCTAGAAACTATTGAAATACATTGTTGTGCCACAGTTCCCTTTTATTGTCTTGACTCAGTTTCACTAATTGTCCTGCCTCAGTTTCCCTAAAATTTCCTTCTCAGTTTCTCTAATTGTCCTGCCTTAGTTTCCTTGAATTGTCCTGCCTCAGTTTCCCCCTGGTTGCAACCTTCCTTTTCTGCTCATTAGAATTGAGATAATTAGGGCTGTGTAGATCTGACATTTCAGAAGATAAAACTCCAGATGTCCTATCTCAGATACCTAATTGATATCTCTAAGACCCAGACTTTCTGGCTCTACTTGGACATCTAAATCCTTCCAATTTGTCAGAATTTATGGTCCTATGCCCAACCTGTCAGAACCAGATTGATGGTCCCTGCCTGGAGATTTCCACTCACCAGAGTTTGGACTCCACCCCACCTTTGTCTACCTGAGCTTAGAGTCATAGATATGTCATGGAGAATTTACATTTGCTGCTGGATGCTTTGGACATCAGCCCTGGGAGCAATATGCCTGCAGCACAATCTCTCCCTCTCAGAAATCCAAATTAAATATTAAAAACTCTCTAATCTCTATCTTGCCTCAGTTTCTCGGGCATTACAATATATTTTTAAAAGACAAATTTTTAAAAGTCAAATATCAAGCTTCTGGTCAAAGACAACTTTCTATTATATTATTGTTTCTGTGAGGAATCAGATTCTTCTTGCAACATTTCAATTTATAAAACCATTCCTAGAGACACAACCCTAGATCATTGTGAAGAATTAACTAGGACTAATGGCTATTGTCCCTTTTATGCAAACTACTGTAAAAATTTGCCTAAGAACTGTTTTATTCAAATGTGTTTTAGAGGTTTAGAGAAGAAAAAAAAGTTTGTTCTTTTAAGTTCTTTAAAAAATAGGTTGATCTCAGTCAGGTTATAAAACTTGCAGGGCTTAGCAAAGAAGTGATTCAGTACTAATTGAGTGACAATAAAGGAGAGGAAGAAGTTGATTGAATAAGTTAGTAAGTTACTAAAATAACTTTTTTCCTAATTGAATACTAGTTGATTTTAGACTTTGGAACTAAGAAGAGAGAAAACAAAATTTATATTTTACTTTTTCTCTTTCCAATTTCTGCTTTTAAAAAACATAAGTAAATAAACTTTTTTTTTTCTACTCTGAGTTACCATTGAATGAGATGAGGTGAGATCTCTCAAAACAGTTGTGAAATTCAGGTAAGGCTTCATTTACTTCAGAGTTGGAGTAGGCCTGAAGGTCCTTGAGCATTGACTCAAGGGAATACCTAAATCCCCTTCCTGCTATCCTCACATGACATCATTTTCTCCCTACTTTGATCAAATATGGGCATCTATGTACTTATTGGCCAAGTTCAATTTCTTGGGTAGTTCCCATGTTTAAAATGTGAGATCCTCAGCCAATGAGGGTGATGGTCAGTGGTGGGAGGGGTGTTTGCATTAGGGACTATTTAAAGTGTAAAACCTGTCCCAAAAGGTGCCTCCTCCTTTCCATTGCTTGCTGGACTGGAGGGACTCCTGCTTCTCGCAAGAACATACAATAAACTTTTGTTTTGCTCCTAGAGAGCTCTCCAGCTTTTTATTAAATGGTGACCACTCACCATTCTGTGCCACACACCATTTATATGATTTTTCAAAAAAAAAAAAATCAAGGCATCAAAAATATGATCTCTTCTTATAATATTGTTTCAGAGGAAATGGAATAATGTTGACTTATAATATTTCCTCCACCTCCACCCCTTTGCAATAATATAGAAGATGAGTATTGGACATGTGATACCACTGATATAGGGAGCTCCCCATGAGGAATTCTACCATATAGGTCTACCAATAATTTCTCTTCAATTTAGAGAGTTTCTCAGGAATTCCTGAAGAACTGATTACAAGCTGTATACTTCAACAATTTTTCCCTCCTTCCCTCACCCTCTCCCCTTGCTGGCAGGTATTCCAAAACATGTTAAATATGTTAAAATATATCTTAAATCCAATATTTGTATACATATTTATATAATTGTCTTGCTCACAACCCTTTTTCAACTGAGAAATTTTTACACAGTCCCAAGTATATAAATATATAAAATAGGTACACAAATCAACCATTTCCTGATAACAAATCATAATTCTGTAACCCCCCCAGTTACAAGACTCCATATGAGGTCGTGAACCATAGTTTAAGAAGTTTTATACTAGGCCATCACATTCTTCATAACAATAATAAAACACAAAATAAATTTGAGGAAGATCAAAGAATGGGATATTTAAGAATATAAGTAGCTTTAAATGGTTTTTCTTTTTTTTTTTTTTTCCGCCTAGGCAATTGGAGTTAAATGACTTGTCTAGGGTCACATGGCTAGGAAATGTTAAGTGTCAGAGGTCAAATTTGAATTCGGGTCATCCTGATTTCAGGGCTGGTGCTCTATCCACTGTACCACTTCCTTGTCCTAAATATTTCTTGAAAAAAGTTAAAAATCTGTCTTGAAATCTCACCATCAAGATATAAGACAGATCTCTTTAAAGAGAAAAACTACTTTATGAAGCAGTCTATCAATGACTCAATTGATTTAGGAGAAAGTCTTTTAATAAATGCCCTAGATCTATAGGTCTTTGTAATTATCTAGATGAAAAACAAAGTTTTTCTTGAGTTAGTCAAATTTTAGGATTGTTGAATAAATAAATTAAGGAACAAAGATGTCACTTTATGCTGTGTTCATATTAATTTATATCAGAGTTGTCCTCATACTTCTTGGCCAGGCTGCCAACCAAAAAGCCTTTTCTTCTCCATGTAAATGGTAACAGAATATGGATATGCTCTGGAGTCTCTCTGTTCTTCATCATCATGATCAGTCATCTTTGAATGATCTGAAAGAATGGGAGGTGTGTCACAGGGTTAGAGAAGGGCAAATGTGCTGAAGAAGGAGGAGGAGGAGGAGGAGGAGGAGCAAGAGGTGGAGGAAAAGGAAGAAGAAGGAGGGAGAAGGAGGAGGAAGAAGAGGAGGAGAAGGAGGAGGAGAGAGGAGGAGAAGGAGGAGGGAAGAAGAGAAGGAGGAGGAAGGAGGAGGAGGGAGGAGGAGAGAGGAGGAAGAGAGGGAAGGAGGAGGAAGAGGGAGGAGGAGGGAAGAGGAGGAGGGAAAGGGAGGAGGAGGAGAACAACAACAACAATAACATTATTATATAGTGTCTGAAAACTATAAGTGAGTGATCTTGGCTTCAGTTTTAGGGAAAATTCTAGATTATATTTGTAAGAGGTGACTGGTCAAAACTAGTCATTATAAATATGTGCAGCATGCTCAATTGATACAGTCCTCACATGGACTTTGGATCATTCTCAGATATTCTATGCCTGGTTCCAGACCACTAACCATGCTCTGAAGAGATGGACTTTTGACAGGCTACTGAGCCGGAGCTGTGTGTACAATCAGAAGGTACTAACCAGTCACAGTGAGCCCTTTGGAGTGAAAGAGTCATGCTGTAAGCCTCTAGATGGGTAGGAGCTTTGGGCACTCCCTCCCCCATAGCTGATAGATGGCACATAAATATGGGTCTCTGTGATTTGCTTCTTGGCATATTTTTTTCTTTCCTACGTTTAGGTGAGAGAGGATTATAGACTGCTCTATGTAAGTCTCAAAAAAAGGCTAAACTGGTGAGCCCACCAGAAGTCTGGGAGCCAGAGTTTATGCAAAGAATTTGCAATCAGCTGAACCAGCCCGATCCTGGGATCTTGCCCAGACTCAGGTAATAGATGAAAGTGTGTGAACCTCCCTGCTGTTAGAAGTGGAAGAAAGGCTGTGCAAGTTCTATTCTTGCTAGATTTTTAGAGTGAATATCCCTATGTCATAATAAATTGAAGTTAATTGACTAAATAAACTGAGGTCTTAATCGCTGGTCATTAACACTGGAAAAAACCATAGCATGATGAAAGATCAAGCTGATAACATTAGAGAATCACTCCAATCTTTCAAGGTACCCCAGGAACTTGGATAGTGAGACGTAGCTTAGGTCTGGGGGACCTGAGTTGTCTGTAAGAATGGGAGTTGGGAGGTGGCCTTCAGGGTTTATAAAAGGTATTTGTTTTTAAAAGGCGAATGAATATTTAGAAAAAGGAAGCAATAATGGCCGAAAGGTAGCGTTATTCTTCTTGTTGTCCCACCCACAAAGAATAGGTTATGGCAGACTATCTTCAGGGAAATGTCATGGATACAGTGTGGAATCTGAGGTCAAACCTAACCTCAGACCTTTACTAGTTGTTTGACCCCAAGCAAATTATTTAATCCTTTATTCCTGTTTGCCTCAGTTTCCTCATCTATAAAATAAGCTGGAGAAGAAAATGCCAGCATCTTTGCCAAGAAAACCTTAAATGGAGTCACAAAGAATAGGACTTGATTATCACTTGTTTTAATCTTTTCCTGAAGATTTTTCCAACTCTGAAACCATGAGATTCTGTCAAAGAACACCCAGAGATGTGTGAAAATGCTCAGTTATTCAAACTGTATGTCTGTGTTTCTCTCTGTTTCTCACTATCTCTCTCTCTCTCTGCTATCTATCTTTGTCTATCTCTCTGTGCTGCATCCCTCTGTCTGTCTGTCTTTCTGCCAGTCTGTCCTATTTTTGCTGTCTCTCTCCCTCTGTCTCTCCATCTCTCTCCTCCTATTCTATAATAATCTTCTCCAACTTCATAGTCCACCCCAAGTTTTAGAGAAAATATAAGAAAGAATCTCCAAGATTCTTCCAATTTTCAGTGCTACCTTCCCCATACAATCCAAGAGCAAAATGTCTGGAGTCCTTTTTCTTTTCTTCCTTCCTTCTTCTTTCTTCTTTCCTTCCTTCCCACTGCCTCTTCTGTTTTCTCCCTGTCTCTAGTCTCCATATGTAACTAGTCTCACTAGTCCTCACTCATGCCTTTAATCAGATCTCTTTTAGTTTACTTCCTCATTCAAATAGGAAAAAAAGGGAAAAACCAACCCAAAACTTGCAGAGTGTTTGCTGGGTCCCTAATACCTAATATATTTCTCACATTTACTCTTCTGGTATTATGCTTTCAGGGTCTGATGGGAGCAGAGAATGCTGCCTCTCAGCTCTAGTAAGCTATTTAACATGGTAGGGTTGCCAAGAAGAGGCTCCAAACTCTGTGATCATTTATAACTGAGGTTATTTCTTTCCTGTAGGCAAATCTGCCATCATTGCTCATTCTCTTTTGTAGCTCAGTCTGTTTTTTTTTTTTTTTCAGTTGCAAGACCACCCAAAAAAGAGATGAGTGACATCGACTCTAGATTTTATTTGCTGTATAAGATGTGTAATTCTAAGGCCATGTCTAATTTGGGGCCTTTCTTTTTTTCTTTTCTTTTCTTTTTTATTTAATAATTACTTTATATTGACAGAATCCATGCCAGAGTAATTTTTTTTTTTACAACATTATCCTTTGCACTCGTTTCTGTTCCAATTTTTTCCCCTCCCTCCACCCCCTCCCCTAGATGGCAAGCAGTCCTTTATATGTTGGATATGTTGCAGTATATCCTAGATATAATATATGTTTGCAGAACCGAACAGTTCTCTTGTTGCATAGGGAGAATTGGATTCAGAAGGTATAAATAACCCGGGAAGAAAAACAAAAATGCAGATAGTTTACATTCGTTTCCCAGTGTTCTTTCTTTGGGTGTAGCTGCTTTTGTCCGTCATTTATCAATTGAAACTCAGTTAGGTCTCTTTGTCAAAGAAATCCACTTCCATCAAAATATGTCCTCATACAATATCGTTGTCGAATTGTATAATGATCTCCTGGTTCTGCTCATTTCACTCAGCATCAGTTCATGTAAGTCTCGCCAGTCCTCTCTGTATTCATCCTGCTGGTCATTTCTTACAGAACAATAATATTCCATAACATTCATATACCACAATTTACCCAGCCATTCTCCAATTGATGGGCATCCATTCATTTTCCAGTTTCTAGCCACTACAAATAGGGCTGCTACAAACATTTTGGCACATACAGGTCCCTTTCCCTTCTTTAGTATTTCTTTGGGATATAAGTAATTTGGGGCCTTTCAAAGGAGAGTAAAGCTGTTTTTGTTCTTGGCCCATGGCCTCAGCACATTCTAGCATTCCCATGAAGGAGTACCTTTCTCCAGAAATGACTGTAATGGTATTTGGGGGATTGTGAAATAGGGAAGAAACAGGATACATAACCCCTTAGAGGGAGGGCTTAACATTGACTTGCTGAATGGCAGTCTGTAGTCTCTCTCTCTTTCTGTGTTTCTCTGTCTCTGTCTCTGTTTCTCTCTCTCAGTTTTTTTTCTCTCTCTCTCTCTGTCTTGTCTCTCTCTCTCTCTCTTCCTCTCTCCTCTCTCTCTCTCTCTCTCTCTCTCTCTCTCTCTCTCTCTCTCTCTCTGTTTTTTTTCTCTCCCTCCTTTTGTTTAGCTTGGACTGGACTACATTCCACCATCAGAGAAAATACAGCCCATGAGATTGTTACTCTTGGCAGAAAGCCAATTTTCCCTTTCCCTCTTCAGGGTGAAATTATGGTGTCATAGTCTTCAAATACACCCCAAAGGTCACAGTCATTCAACCAGTATTTATGAAGCACCTATTAAAATTCTGTTAGTTGAGATCCTGAGAGTTTAAAAAAACATAGAAGATATTGTCCCTGACCTCAAGGAGCTTATAACTGTGAGAGAAACCGAATACTTCCAGACATAAAACAGAAAAAACAGGAAGAACAGTGCAGACAAATGTGCTAAATTGTGCCTACATTCCCTATCTACATGATCTTGATCTCTGAAATTCTTCTTTGATAATAACCTTTTGTCCTTCCTTCTTCCCTCCTTCCTAATTTATTCTTTATGCTCATTTAATCTCTATTTATTCCATTTTTTCTTATTCTCCCAGTGGATTGTCCTTATACTAGCTTCATTTTTTCCCTTTATAATCTTGACTCTATGCCCAGTTCAACTGCGCAATATCATATATCTCTGAATTTCTTGGCCCTTGAATCTTTTATGAATCATTCCGTTGCTAGACCCCAAGTCTGAATGATCACCTATTCTATCAATGACTTCTAATCTGATAGTGGACATCTGATACTTGAGGGGTCAGGGAACTTTTACTCTACTAAGAAAAGGGACAGAGGTAGCACAACTTCCTCTGTTCTCCTACAATAACTATTCCCCAGGGGAAAGCAGCCAATGTAGAAGACCTTTTGGGTCTGAGAAGTCCTAAACTAATAATTATAATAATCTAACATTCATATAGCATTTAACATGTATTTTACATGTAGGTAGCTAGGTCATATAGTGACTAGAGAGCTAAACCTAAAATCAGAAAGATTAAGCCTTTTCATAGCTTTAATTACTCCCTCTGCAAAAATAGCATCTATTTCACATAGTTGTTGTGAAGATAAAATGAGATTAATTACATATGCATATATGTGCACACAGAGGTACATGTGTATATGTGTATATATATATATGTAAATACATCTATATATTGTACACCCACCCACTCCTACATATATACATACAGAGAGAGAGAGAGAGAGAGAGAGAGGGAGGGAGACAGACAGACACTGAGAGAGACAGAGAATGTGTTTTGCAAACCTCAAAGAACTGTGTATATGCTACCTATTATGATGATGATGACGATGATTGGAAGGCTTCCAATTCTATGGATGCATATGGAAGAAAATCCCCAAACTATGCTGACTTGCTTCTAGGAATTAGGGCCCTTAAGGTAAATTAAATTGGGTGAATATAATATAAAAGACCATCTGAATTCGAATTTAATTAACTAAGAGAGAGAACAACCCTTGCACAAATTGAAGGAAGGTGTCCTTCACTCCTTAATTCTTCTGAAATTGCTCTTTACAAAGTTATCCATGTCTCTTAAAAAATGCATCTTAGGTAATTCTAATAGACTTGGGATAGAAAATGCCATCTGCATGTAGAAAGAGAACTATGGAGATTGAATATGGATTGAAGCATACTGTTTTCACCTTTTTGTTGTTGTTTGTTTGCTTTTTTTTTCTTTCTCATGATTTTCCCTCTTTTGATCTGTTTTTCTTGCACAATATGAGAAATATGTTTAAAAGAATTGCACATAATAAGAGTCAAGAAAGAGATTAAAGGAATTAGAGTAGGCAATGAGGAAACCAAACTATCACTCTTTGCAGATGATATGATGGTATACCTAGAAAACCCCAGAGATTCTACTAAAAAGCTATTAGAAATAATTCATAATTTTAGCAAAGTAGCAGGATACAAAATAAATCCCCATAAATCCTCAGCATTTTTATACACCACCAACAAAATCCAAGAGCAAGAGATACAAAGAGAAATTCCATTCAAAATAACTGTTGATAGCATAAAATATTTGGGAATCTACCTACCAAAGGAAAGTCAGGAATTATTTGAGCAAAATTACAAAAAAGTTTCCACACAAATAAAGTCAGACTTAAATAATTGGAAAAATATTAAGTGCTCTTGGATAGGCCAAGCAAATATAATAAAGATGACAATACTCCCTAAACTAATCTATTTATTTAGTGCTATACCAATCAGACTTCCAAGAAAATATTTTAATGATTTAGAAAAAATAACAACAAAATTCATATGGAACAATAAAAAGTCGAGAATCTCAAGGGAATTAATGAAAAAAAAAATCAAATGAAGGTGGCCTAGCTGTACCTGATCTAAAATTATATTATAAAGCAGCAGTCACCAAAACCATTTGGTATTGGCTAAGAAATAGATTAGTGGATCAGTGGAAAAGGCTAGGTTCACAAGACAGAATAGTCAACTATAGCAATCTAGTGTTTGACAAACCCAAAGATTCTAACTTTTGGGATAAGATTTCATTATTTGATAAAAACTGCTGGGATAAATGGAAATTAGTATGGCAGAAATTAGGCAAGGACCCACACTTAACAACATATACCAAGATAAGATCAAAATGGGTCCATGACCTAGGCATAAAGAAAGAGATTATAAATAAATTAGAGGAACATAGAATAGTTTATCTCTCAGACTTGTGGAGGAGAAAGAAATTTGTGACCAAAGATGAACTAGAGACCATTACCGATCACAAAATAGAAAATTTTGATTATATCAAATTAAAAAGTCTTTGTACAAACAGAACTAATGCAAACAAGATTAGTAGGGAAGCAACAAACTGGGAAAATATCTTTACAATTAAAGGTTCTGATAAAGGCCTCATTTCCAAAATATATAGAGAACTGACTCAAATTTATAAAAAATCAAGCCATTCTCCAATTGATAAATGGTCAAAGGATATGAACAGACAATTTTCAGATGAAGAAGTTGAAACTATTACCACTCACATGAAAGAGTGTTCCAAATCACTGTTGATCAGAGAAATGCAAATTAAGACAACTCTGAGATACCACTACACACCTGTCAGATTGGCTAAGATGACAGGAAAAAATAATGATGAATGTTGGAGGGGATGTGGGAAAACGGGGACACTGATGCATTGTTGGTGGAGTTGTGAACGAATCCAGCCATTCTGGAGAGCGATCTGGAATTATGCCCAAAAAGTTATCAAACTGTGCATACCCTTTGATCCAGCAGTGTTTCTATTGGGCTTATACCCCAAAGAGATACTAAAAAAGGGAAAGGGACCTGTATGTGCCAAAATGTTTGTAGCAGCCCTGTTTGTAGTGGCTAGAAACTGGAAATTGAATGGATGCCCATCAATTGGAGAATGGCTGGGTAAATTGTGGTATATGAATGTTATGGAATATTATTGTTCTGTAAGGAATGACCAGCAGGATGAATACAGAGAGGCTTGGAGAGACCTTCATGGACTGATGCTAAGTGAGATGAGCAGAACCAGGAGATCATTATACACTTCGACAACGATATTGTATGAGGATATATTCTGATGGAAGTGGATTTCTATGACAAAGAGACCTAACTGAGTTTCAATGGATAAATGATGGACAGAAACAGCTACACCCAAAGAAGGAACACTGGGAAATGAATGTGAACTATTTGCATTTTTGATTTTCTTCCTGAGTTATTTTTACCTTCTGAATCCAATTCTCCCTGTGCAGCGGGAGAACTGTTTGGTTCTGCAAATATGTATTGTATCTAGGATATACTGCAACATATTTAACATATATAGGACTGCTTGCCATCTTGGGGGGGGGGTGTGGAGGGAGGGAGGGGAAAAATCGAAACATAAGCGAGTGCAAGGGATAATGTTGTGTAAAAATTATCCTGGCATGGATTCTGTCAATACAAAGTTATTATTAAATAAAATAAAATTTAAAATTAAAAAAAAATCATTTTGTACTTGTTCACACCTAGAACAATGTTCCATACATAGAAAATTCTCAATAAATATTGATTGAATGAATGAAAAAAAAATTGCACATATTTAACTTAGATTACTTGCTGTCTTGGAAGGTAGGAGAAAGAAGAAGTGGGTGAAAGGGAGGCAGAGAGAAAAATTTG
This sequence comes from Antechinus flavipes, assembly GCF_016432865.1. Taxonomy (NCBI): domain Eukaryota; kingdom Metazoa; phylum Chordata; class Mammalia; order Dasyuromorphia; family Dasyuridae; genus Antechinus; species Antechinus flavipes. The sequence continues at coordinate 420,304,806 of NC_067400.1, forward strand.
GAATACAATTTTTACAGAATTTACACAATTGTGTAAAATAAAAGTTTTACAAAAATGAATGTTGAAAACTATCTTTACATGTATTTGGAAAAAGAAAATACTATTGAAGACAAAAAAATGCACCTTAAGTTTATTAATTTTTGTTTTTCCTTCCTATTCATCTACACAAACAACCATATCTTGTAACAAAGATTTTTAGAGAAAAACAAAAGAAAGCAAAAGAGGAAAACTCAACTACTGACAATTTCAGACAATATCTGTAATGTTCTTTATTCATAACCTCTCACTGATACAAAAAAGGGAGGAAACTGTATTTATCAACTCTCTTCTGGGACCAGGCTTAATCATTATAATTTTATCATTCAGATTCACTTTATTGTTCTTTCTGCTTTTATTGTGATGGTCTTTGCGTATAATGTTTTGCTAGTTTTATTTACTTCATTCCTTATCACTTAATAAGTCTTCCTATGGCTTCTCTGAGTTCTTTGCCCTCCTCATTTCTTATAGCTCAGTAATATTCCATTACCATTCATATATCATAGCTCATTTATCCATTCCCTTAATCAATGGGTATCTATTTTTCTTCCAGTTCTTTACTACCAGAAAAAAAAAAAAAAAAGATTGCATAGGGTACTTTCACTTTTTGAAACTTCAAGTTTTCTTCAAGACTCAGCTTAGGATCATCTTATACTCTAGTCCTTCCTGATTATTGCACTTTTGTAATTATCTTGCATTTACTTTTCTGCATTGTTATATCCCACCCCTAAAATGTAAGCTCTTTGAGGGCCGAGCCTATTTCATTTTTGTTTTCTTAGCCCTTAGGCCTTGCATAGTACCTAGCCCATCCTGGGTCTATAATAAATTGTTGAATTGATTTGTATAAAATTGGATACTTGCAAACATATAACAATCAGATAACAGATCAGCACAAACACCTCATAATAACAATATTAACTAAATTTGGTAGTGTATAAAAAGATTCAAAAGGAATTTTAGAAAAGGGAATGATCACTAAAGGTTAGAATATTATAGAGCACAGAGTTTCTCTTCCTCACGCTGACAAAGAACGGATATATAGGGTATCTCTAAAGTCTTTGTGCCATTTTACACTATTAAGACTTATAAGAGCACTAAAACTTGAAAAGCCTATGAAAAGTTGCATAGCTACAAAAACATTGCATATTTCATACTTGATACCTTAGCATTTTCAGACATGTTCATCTTTCCCTTTATCTTGTTACAAAATGTCTCTAACTTTCCCCTTTCTGAAGACAAATTCTTTCCTTCAATAAGTGTGGACACAAATGAGTGGCCAGTTGGAACTCACTGATATGACCAAGTATTAGGTGTTATATACTTAAGTTTTAGTTTCACATTTTACCCATTATCACATAATTAATCATTAATGAGTTGTAAAATAATACTTTTTAAAGACTTTCTTTACTCCTAAGGTAATTTAATAAAAATTATTTAAAAACTGGTAATATTTTACATTAGCATATTAGTAATCATGTTTTAAAGGGAAAAGTCGTGAATATACATATGCATATATATGTAACCCACACTCCAATTATCTTTTATTCTGCCTCAAGACTATTTCAGAGAATTTCAATTAATGCAAGGAATGTATGCTTTAGGAATTATTAAAGACAAAAGACATCTAGGTTTTCTTGGTCACACTGTCTGAAAATAGAGTTAATCAGGTACTTCCATGTAGCTAGACGAAAAGACTCCTAGGAAAAAGTGAGAGCTTCAGGTCTAGGACCTTAGTCTTTAAAGTACAACTAATACTTTTTTTTATGAAAAATGTTTAGAATGGAAGGTAAAACTCATGAAGTAAGTGTCTTTTGTCTACAAATATTTGCAAAATTGATGCACAACAGGAGGTACTATGACCTTGGATATACATAAAAAATGTCCAAAATAAGTAACACACACACACACACACACACACACACACATACACACACACACACACACACACACCACAGAAAGACTTCCCATAAGGAACTTCTCTCCCTCCCCCAGATTTACTGTTATTTCTGTCATACCTCTCTTCTATTAGGGGGAAAAAAATAATTTTTTTTTTCTTAAAAAGGACCAAATGGTGAAAGGCAAAATCTTGAACAAAGATTTTTTTGTAGGTCAACACAATGAAGCAGCTCTCCCTGTAAGAATTTTTGACATAACAGTCAAAGTCAATCTTTTCATCCCTGTTAACTCCTTACTGAGCTGATAATAGGTCAGCTGAACATGTCCCAATGCATAGGTAGAGGTAATCAATGTCCCAAAGACCCACCACTCTCTGAGCTCATCAAGCTGATCAAAAATTCTCCTAATCAACCCCTTACAAATATGAATAAAGGTAGTACCAAAAATGAAATTACTATTAAGTACCTAAAATGGCATGTCCCTTTGGCCAAAGATTGCACTACTCAAAGTCATTGATAAGAAACTGTCTCCTGTATACCAAAACATTTACTGGAACATTTTTTTGGCTGCAAAAAACTAGAAATTGTAGAGAGCCAGAACTCTGGAAAAGTATACTTGAAAAAAGTATACTTGAAACAAGGTGTTAACTCAGAGGAATCAATGAGACAATGGTTATCTAGTTTACATATACTTAGTATTTAGCATGGTGATGTAATAATTCTCTAGTTCACGTATTCAGTATATTGTAATGATGTCATTGTAATAGGGTATTTAAACTGGGGACAAAGTCAGACTCCAGAGAGACTTCAGTAAGAGTGTGCTCAAGCTCAGATTCCAGAGACCCTCAAGAAAGCTAGCCCGAACATTACATTTTGGCATCCAAATGTGGGGCACTGAGAGAAGCATACTACATTTTGAGGCTCTGGACATGAGGCCCTACACTCAGCTGTTCTACTTGACAGTATTGTAAATTCAGTGGAGAAGTCCATGTGACCAGGAAATAGAGTGAGTAAACTAGTCATTTTCGTTTTTCAACTAAAATGGAGCAAATCCTAAGAAAAGAGCCTTCCCCGTCCCAAGGGAAGTGTGTAGAAAACATAGGTTAATAAAGAAGAAAGGTTTGTTGGTAACATGGAAGCAGATCAATGAACTCTTAAATATATTAGAGTGCACATTTCTTTGACTCTCTAAGGAAGAAAAATTAGAGCCAGATATGTGGGAAGTAGGGGGAGAGGAACTAATTATGAAGCTATGGGTTCTGATTCAATTCCTGAAGAAACATTCCTAAGTACAATATAATACAATTGGCTTTAAAGATTCCCACAAGTTCTAAAAAAAGGGAAAATTTCTGATAAACTTAAGGGGTGTGGGCTTCTTCCTTTCACAGCTCAGTTACACCTGAGCAGACTCCATTAAGGCATTCCCCATCTTTTGACCTTCCTCCCTCAATTTTGCCTTCATGGGTGGAGAGAGAAGGAGAGAGAAGGGCAGTGACACCATTAGCACCACCCATGCAGCAGCTTTGTCCACCTTCTGATACAATTACAAAAGGAACTTGTTAAAGCTAAAAAAGGACAGGATATATTTGATTTAAAAATAGAAGCATACTCTGTTATTCAAGAGTTTGGCTCTTCAGGTCAAGAAAGGAGAAGATACATTCCTTTTGATCTGGAAATTATCAAAGATCTGGAAAAGGGTCGTACTCTTTACGGGGCTACATCTTCTTATGTTAAGATGGTATTAGAGAATTTGGCTTATGAAATTTTAGCCCTTAGTGATTGGAAATCTATAACAAGGACATGTTAGAAACTGGACAAAACTTGTTGTGGCTTTTGGAGTATAGTGAATTCTGTAGAATACAAGACCAACAAAATAGGGAACCTGGAGTTAATATACCAATCACTTTTGGTCAACTAGCAGGTCTAGGTCATTATGCAGACACTTTAGTGCAGATTAATTATCCTTTAATAGCATATGAGCAAATTGCTGCTGTTGCTATCAAAGTATGGGGCACCCTCCTAGGAAAACAAGATAGAGGGGAAGCCTTCACGAAAATGCAAAAAGGTCGAAATGAACTCTTTGCTGATTTTGTGGGATGTCTGCAGACAGCTGTCATATGAACTATTGGTGAAAATGCAGCAACAGGAATAATAATAAGACAACTTGCTAGAGAAAATGCTAATGAGGTTTATAGAAGAATTATGCTAGGAATACACAAGCATGCTTCTTTAGAGGAAATCATAAGACACTGTGCCATAGTGGGCACAGATACTTTTTATATTCAGGCTATGATGCAGAACATGGGAAGATAGGATCCCTTTTGGCAAGGAACTTCCAGAGACACTCGTCAATGCTTTCAATGTGGTAAAGTAGGGCATTTGAAAGCTCTATGTTGGCATACAGATGGAGTGAAAAAACAGGATGAGAGAACAAGACCCAAAACCCCATGTCCAAAATGCAATAGAAGCATCCATTGGGCCTCAGAATGTAGATTGACTCAGGGAAATGGGAAGCAGGGGTTAGCTCTAGGACCCTAGGCAAAAAACACTTGGGGCATATTATGTTAATAGTTGATGTTATGCCTACAGAGTCTTTAGAAGTTCAGTACTCTAACATTATCAATCAGCAGAGAAGCAACCTGATGGGAGAAAGGGATTGGAATTGGAGAGAATAGAGCTGTATGCAGCTGAGACTACTGAAATACCTCCTGGAGAGGTGAAATCTGTCCCTGTCCGGATTATGGATCCTTTGCCTCCAGGCATCTTTCAGTGGTGGGCACAGTAAGTGATGAAATCACCAGATCCCAGTTTAAATATTCTTTTACAATTACATCAGTATGCTGAATATGTGTGAATTAGAAAACTATTACATCACCATGCTAAGTATTAAGTATATGTAAACTAGATAACCATTGTATCATCAATTCCTCTGAGTTAAGACCTTATTTCAAGATTACTTTTTTCAAGTATACTTCTCCAGAGTTCTGGCTCTCTACAAGTAAATGCCTGTTTACTAGGGAATGGATAAACAAAGTGTGGTTTGTGAATATAATGGGATATTACTCTGTTACAAAAAAAAAAAAAGTAACTATAATGACCATAAAAGAATTATGAAAAGACTTAACTGATGTAGAGTTGAGGAAAATCACTTATTTTCAGGGTTTTTTTCAATGCATTGATCAGTTTTGCTGACTTTTTTCTTTTTTTTGAAAAAATAATTTTTTTGTTATATGGGATAGCTCTTTGGGAAGAGAGAAGAAATACAAGAGGAGATGTGGGTAACATAAAAACAAAAATTATCAATAAAAACATTTTAAAAATAAAAGATTAAAGGCTGTAAAATATTAATTCAGAGGAAAATAATTCTTACTTCCCTCCTTTCATACAAAAGTCAAATAATACAGGTGCTGGATGTTGCTTATGTTATACAACATGGTCACTTTTTCTTTTGGTTTTGCTTAATTGGTTTTCTTTGTAACAAAGGAAGCATCTATCCTGGTGATGGTAGCAGTGGTGATATTGGGAAGTGTCTTGAATAAAAGGTGTTGATGAAAATTCTTTTTGTAAATAGTGTGTCCCTTAGAGGATGTGGAGAAGTACCTAACAGGGAACAACAGGTGGTGAGAGCAAAGGGCAATGACTTAATTTATGGACAACACCAAAATGGGAGTCCTCATGTTAGGATTGTGGGCAACATTTAGAAGCTTGCTATGAAACTTTGTGAGAATCAGACTTATTAAATTTTTTTTGTTATAAAATTTCCTTGAATAAAACTTCTTTTTCCAATCCAATTAGTATTTATTAAGTGACTACTATATGCAAGGTACCATGCTAGGTGCTAAGAACACCAAGAAATGGTTAGTACAGATCATGATATGTGCACAAATATGTGTATACAGGATAATTTTTAAAGGAAGACAGTAGCACTAGCAACTAGAAGGAGGGAGAAAAATTCCTTAAGAAAACTCTAAACTAAAACTTATAGGTAAAAGGGATTCTGAGAGGCAGAGCTAAGGATAGGTACATTCTAGCCATGGGAGATAGTATGCCCAAGTAGAGATGAAGAGGATAGGTCTGGCGTTCTTCACCTGGGAATTATGACAATTATAAAAAAATAAGAAATCAATGAGAATTTTCAGTGACCTCTGAATTTAGTATTTCCTTAAATTAAAAATATAGGTAACAAGTGTTATCCAGAGAAGGAGTCTGTAAACTTCACTAGATTGCTATACTGCTTCACCATAACACTAAAAACATTTTAAGAATTCCTGGGATAGATTATGGCTGATACTTTTGTAGCAAGTGAGTTGGTTTCAATCTATTAGAGATTTTTCACAGGATATTTCTGGGTAGGCATTTAAGGTAAGAGAATTTGACCCTCCTTCAACTTTCTCATCACACAACAAAAAAATAACTTGGACTCCACACTCCATAGGTATCTCCAAAGGTTACATGTATGTATATTTAAATCTTTATGTATATATTCCTATTGAGAGAACCCAAATAGCAGCATGTCAATTGAACACATTCTTTACAGCTAGAATTACCTGTCGAATATAGTTTGGAAGAGCTCAGCAGATGGTATTCTAGATGAGAGATGTCAGCACAGACTCCAGCCCACATGGGCCGTCAAGGAAGTAATGGGTTTTGAACTTCTATTTATCTCTGATGAATGACAGCTCTTTGAAAAGGTAGTTATTTTATTGGCTCTTTCAATGATTCTATCCATTTGTGGAGAGATGTATGCCTCTGCCCCATGTGGATGTTCAGATATTAGATCTGAATCTGAATAGATGTCAGATCATTGGGATTTGACTCAATAACAGCAGCTGATGCTAAAAGAAGTAGATGCTTGGTCTGATTCTATTATATCTAAACCTCCCTAAGCCTACTTTTTTTTTTTTTTAAAGACAAAGGATCCAGATCTCATAGGTAAATCAACTATTTCCAAGTATGGTTTAAAACTAAGTGGAGGGGCAGCTAGTTGGTGTAGTGGATAGAGCACCAGCCTGAAATCAGGAGAACCTGAGTTCAAATATGACCTCAAACACTTACCACTTCCTGGGTGTGTGACCCTGGGCAAGTCACTTAACCCCAATTGCTTCAGAGGAAAAACAACAACAACAACAAAACCTAAGTGAAATTTCTTGGTGAGCAAGGAAATAAATACTGAGAAATGGCTCCTTGGAAGTTATCTTTCAAATCTATTTTTAGGGGGAGGATTTTTAACCAAGTGAAAAATAGGGTTAATCAAAAGAAGATAAACTAGACAATTTTAATAATAGAAAGTTAAAGTGCTCTTTGTATAAACAAAATCCGTACAAGTAGGGTAAAAAGAAAAATTGTCCTTTGGGAAGGAATATTTGCATGAAATATCTTGGATAAGTCTGATAATCAAAAATTGGAGAGAATGGAAACAACTATATGAGATCAGGAGCCATTCCCCAATAGTTAAGTAGTCAAAGGATATATAAATGATTTTTAGGAGAAATGTTAATGATCAAAAACCTAATGAAAAAGTTATTTATGTCACTAAAAATAAAAGAAGAAATTAAATTAAAGAAATAAAAAATAAACACCTCTATTTTATCTCACAAACATCAAATTAGGACACACAACAAAAGATTGAAATGGTAAATTTTATAGGAAATGTGGGAAGAGAGGCACTCTAATGCACTATTGGTGGCACTGTAAATTAAGCCAGTAAATACTTTGGAGCTATACTAGAAAAAAAAAATCACTAAAAATCACATTTATCAACGACATGATATCCTCAAGGGGCTCAAAAACAGAAAAGCCCCATCAATACAAAAATAGTACCCTTCCACTGAAGAATGACTGAATACATTGTGGTATATGGATTCCACTGTATAGTACTATGGCATAAGAAACAACAAATATGAAGAATTCAGAGAAACTTGGGAAGATTTGTTTGAAATGGGGCAGCTTGGTGATGGGGTACAGAGTTCAGTGGCACTGGGATTTCAAGATTCCTCCATACCAAATATTGGAGAGAAGGAGTTTAGACTCCAAAAATATACTGGGGTCTTGGGTCAATGTAGTGAGGTGTTTCAAAAGAATTGTGTAGACTCTTTTAAAGGAGTAGATATCATGCAAAGAAGTATCATGCAAAGAAGTAGGGGATTATGCTAGAAAGGGCTATTTGAAACCCAAATATGGGTTATTTGAAATAGACATTAGGCTAAATCCTAAAAAGGACTTAACACTCTAAAAAGAGTTAGCAAAGAAGTGAGATACAAGTAGGTCCTTTTACAGGGAAAAAATAACTTCTGAAGTTGACATCATAATTTGGCCTTCTTATTGGATACAGTAACTGTAGGGTTTCTCAGTGCAAGGAACTGAACAAGAAATTCAGCCTGGGCCTACTGCATTAAAGGCCTTTTTAGGATAACAAAAGGCCTAATTAAAATAAAAAATTCCTTTTTGATTTTTCCTTTTTGATCTGATTTTTCTTGTGCAGTAAGATAATTGTATAAATATGTATGCCTATATTGGATTTACATATACTTTTATCATGTTTAACATATATTGGATTACTTGCCAAATAGGGTAGGGGGTGGGGAAGGGGGGGGATGGGAAATGGGAACACAAAGTTTTGCAAAGATCAATGGTGAGAAATTATTCTTGCATATGTTTTGAAAATAAAAAACTTCAATTAAAAAATACTTTTAAAAAAATCAAAAGGTCCACTTAAAAAGATAATCCTGTCAATGCTCCTTCTTATTTGCCTCAGGGAGTAGCTTGAATTCTTTCCTGTCAACACTCACATAGCTAACAAGGACAAGGACTTCATCAGATAGAGTGCTCTCTTCCTCCTCCTCACCCCAAGTCAGGAAGACTAGAATTCAAATATGGCCTCTATTGGGTCATTTATCCCTATTTGCCTCAGTTTTCTCATCTATAAAATGAGGAGAAGGAGATGAAAAACTACTTCAAGAAACCCTTTACAGGGCCATGAATTGGACATGACTGAAAAATGACTCAACAACAAAAGAGTGAACTAAAGGCCAAGAAAGCAATATATGCATTAATCATAATAAAAGAAAAGAAAATAACACTGAAAGACATTAGAATTCAGATTATGAAGCTTAAATCCAGAAAACTGTTAATGAAATATACCTCCTTCCTCAATCAGAGTGGTGGTGAATGACAGGTGTGGTATGACTTATATAATATCACCTGCAATATGTGTATTTCACTGAACTCAGCTTTGTTGCAAGAGAGTTTTTGTGTGTGTGTGTGTTTGTGTATGTATGTAGCAATAAAACATTTAAAAGATACAGTTTCTTGGCTAATAGCTTGAGTTAGTAAGATCAATTATCTCTTTTTAAACCATTAAAGCGTTGGAGCATAGTACTTTGCAAAGGACACTTATTATTTTAGTTTATATAGATACTATCTACACTGTATAATACTGTAGTTTTGTTTGCTATGGATTGTGTAAGAGAGAGCTCATACAAATTTGGCCAGCTGGAGCAGATGCCAAGGCTGCCCCTGAATTGGCAATGAGTGAGGTTAGAAGTGATTCTTAAAGTTACTAGAGAAAAGGTGAAGGTTAGAATGGATGAAATGGGGAAAGAAGGGAAGAGAAGGGAGAGCAAGAGAGAGAGAGAGAGAGAGAGAGAGAGAGAGAGAGAGAGAGAGAGAGAGAAAGAGAGAGAGAGAGAGAGATTGAGAGAGAGAGACTGAGAGAGAGAGAGAGAGAGAGAGAGATTGAGAGAGAGAGAGAGAGAGAGAGAAGCAGAGAGACAGAGACAGAGACAGAGAGAGTCAGAGAGAGAAAGAGAGAGTGTGTGTGTCAAAAATAGGCACAGAGACACAGAGAGATATGGATAGAGACAAAGATAGGCAGACAGAGAGAAAATTAGAGACAGAGAAACCCAAATAGACAGGAATTATAGAAGTGAGTAGAAATGAGTGCAGATCTGACCTAGATCCAGCATAGGTACTGGAGTGGTGAGGTAATAAAAGATAAGAGGACAGATCAAATATAGAAAACATTGAAAGTGAAATGAAAGGCAGAGGGGGAAAGAATATGAGGCATACATGCAGGGGAATATGGAGATAATAGGAATTGTGAAGCAAAAGAACTTGAAAAGGAATGGAAAATTGGTGAGAATCAAATAGACCAAGAAATTTATAAACTAAAGTGGCAGCAGAGAGAAGCAGAGGAATTGAAAGCCATCCTAGGAGTAGCATGGGCTATATAATACATGTCACTGAAAAAGATCTTGTAGATCTTCTAGTCCAAGCCCTTCATTTTACAGGTAAGGAAATTGAGACCCATAGAAGGAAAGTGACTTGCTCAAAGATCACATGACTAAAAACATTAAAATTTTTTTTTAAAATATCACATGACTATGAAGTGTCAGAAATGGTCTTTTGATTTTAAGCTTGATCTTACTCATTTACCATATTATCTCTCAGACAGAAGACAAAATATAGAGATAATGTAGGTGACACACAGTGAAGAGAGAAAAAAATGAAGAAGGGAATATACAGATATGGCAAGAAGACAAAAGCAAATTGGGGGAAAAGACAATGATCAGGAAAGGGAGTGGTAGAGGAAAATTAAGATAAAAAGAGGTGGGGAATAGGAGAAAGGAAGGACCATTCCTCAAGAAGCATTTAGTAAGTTCTTTCTACACTGAGATTGGCTAACATGACAACAACATCAGCAAACATTCTTTAAGTACCTAGTGAGGAGCTGTAGATTCAGAAATAAATTCTCTGCCACCATTTAGTATAGATTGTACTGGAGGAAATATGTCAGTCTTTCTCCATTCTGTACCACCTATCTCTTCGTACCTTGTCTTCTCTGCTCTTACCTCTTTGGTATATAGCACAAGTTGATAGTGATTGATGGGGGCTTAGGAGATAGATACAGAAAATTCTTTATAAACATTTGAAGAGCCAATACTGGAATAATGGCACCTAAAATGAGCCTTGAAGGATAAGAAGAAAGGTAGCAGTGATGGTGCGACAATTTGAATGAGTGCCCAAGAATAAGGGATGGCATATTGAGTTCTGGAAATAACTACTAGTCCAGTTTGGCTGGACTTTCTTTCACCACAAAGGTTTTGTGGTTTACCACTTACTTTGTAATGTACTATAACCACAGCACTAAATGGTACTCTTTTGGCTTGAGTCAGTCATCAGTTTGATTCAATAAACATTTACAAAGAACATGCAATGAGTTCTATTGGGTTTTAGGACAGAATAAAATAAGATTCAGTTCTTACCCTCATGTACTTTATGATCTAGTAAGAAAGAGAAAGGAAGTTGAGACAAATATATAAAAAACCTAATGTAAGTTGTAGATGTGCCTTGTAGCCTGGAACTACAGCTCTAAACTCTCACATATTGGGTTTAATCTTGTGAATTTTCACAATCATTTTTTTAACTTCTGTTGTTCACCCAGGGTTTCCTTTTGAATACAACAATTTGAGACACCATGACTCCACAGAAAGAATTCAAAGGATTTAGATTCAAATACTATTTTGTATGATTTTGACCATCTCTTAGCCTCCTTGGGACACAATTTACTCATTTGTAAAAAGAGGGTTTGTATTAGATGATTTCTAAGGTAATTTCTAGTTCTACAGCGTTCTATGAGCCAATAAAAGGAGAAAGACCTTCAATTTTTATGCAAGACTAAAAAAAAATACTGCTGAGAGTGTCACTACTGGGCCTGCATCCCAAAGAGATCATAAAAGAAGAGAAAGAATCCACATGTGCAAAAATGTTTGTAGCAGCCCTTTCTGTAGTGGCAAGGAACTGGAAATTGAGCAGATGCCCATCAGATAGAGAATAGCTGAATAAGTTATGGTATAGGAATGTAATGGAATATTACAATTCTACGAGAAGTGATGAGCAGGCTGATTTCAGAAAAGCCTGGAAAGATTTACATCAACTGATACTGAGTGAAACGAGCAGAGATTGTGTGATGATCAACTGTGATGGACTTGGTTCTTTTGAACAATGGGGTGATTCAGGCCAATTCCAATAAATTTGTGATGGAGAGAGGTATCTGCATTCAGAAAGAGGACTGTGGGGGACTGAATATGGATCACAACATATTATTTCAAGGCAATTTCAATAGACTTGGGGTGGAAAATATCATCTACACCCAGAAAAAAAGAACAATGGAAACTGAACATGAATTGAAACATAGTATTTCATCCCTTTTTTGTTTGTTTTTTCTTTGTCATACTCTTTCCCCCTTTTGGTCTGATTTTTCTTGTACGACATGACAAATATGGAAATATGTTTAAAAGACCTGCAACATATTTGATCTATATCAGATTGCTTGCTCTCTTGGGGAGGGAAAGAAGGAAGAGAAAGAGTGAGAAGAATTTGAAACACAAAGTCTTAAAAAATGAATGTTGAAAACTATCTTTACATGTATTTGGAGAAATGAAATACTATTGAAAAATTTTAAAAAGGATCAGATAGGTACATATTGAAGATAAGTGAGGGGAAGTAAAACACAACTGAGTCCAAGGACGTGATTAGAGCATTTGTCTTCTTTCATTATTCTAAGGGTACTTTTCAGATCTGGAGTTATACAAAACACACATTTTAGTCCTAGGGGAGTGTGGCTATCACCCATCACCAAGACAGATCCGCTTCTCTCTCTGTCTCTGCCTCTGTCTGTCTCTATGTCTCTGTCTCTATCTCTTTCTGTCTTTCTGTCTGTTTCTGTCTGTCTGTCTGTTTCTCTCTTTCCTCACAAAATGTCTCAAAGAAAATTAATTAAAGCTTAAGTTTGGCTCATGTCTAGAATATTCCCAAAGGGGAGGAGTAGGAAGGCATCCAATGTTCAATGTGAATCAGATAGAGTATAGCTATTTACTTCCTGCACACAAAAGATATGCCTACACAAGAGAATCACATTGACACACACTTAAACAAATAGCAATAATAACTTTTAATTATTATTATATTCTCCTGGGAGGGTGAATCCTAGTATGTAGTATTTGAGGGAACTGCTGAATCAGCCATCTTTACCTTCATTCTTCAGTATTCATACAAATTCCTCTAGGTTTAAGTCTTTTGGCAACTGAAGACAGGAGTTGTGCTGATCCTCCTGCTTTGGGGGAGAGGGGAGAGAGAGAGGAGGATGTCATCCTCTCTTATTCCAAAATTCCTCTCACTGTACATTAGCTCTGACTGAGGGGTCCAAGGTAGCTAGATTTCAAGAATGCATAAAGTAGTATCCAATTTTGGAAATATCCATCTCAGAATTGCTGTTCAGTCATTTGTATTCAGGAAAGTAACATAAAACAGAAAGTCAAGCAGTAGTTCAAAAGAACACAAACTATATATAATATAATATTCTATAAAATGAATCCAAACAGAGTAGTAGGACAAATTTGAGAATGAATCAATTGCTTATTATTAATGGGATCAGGAAAAGCTTCATAAAACCTCAACTGGACAATGAAAAATAGGAAGAAGACTAATATGTGAATAAGATCAGCAGTTGGAGGGGAGGAAAGGAGAATTGGAAGGAGGGAATAGGAGAAAGAAGTAGAGAGGAATGGAGGAAAGGGAGAAGAGAGGGGGAGAGGAAGGCAGTATGTACAAAAATACAGAAATGAAAAATAACAAGATGAAATCAGGAAGCAATGAGAAGTTCTAGTTGGTTAAAAGATATAGAGTTTGTAAGAGCAAGTAGTATGTGATAAGTATGGAAAGATAAACTGGAATCAAATTGCATAAGGCCTTGAAAGTCAGGGCTAAGGAGTATATATTTTATTCAGTTTGCAATAAGGATTCACTGAACATTTGTAAGTAAAGGAATGACATAGCCAGATCTGTAAATTACTCTGACAGAAATATGAAGGGTGGGTTGGAGACAGAGGAAATCAGTAAAGACTATTAAAATGATCCAGATGAGAGGTAATGAAGACTTGATCTAGTACAACAACAGTGAGAAAGGGAAATAGTTATTAAATACCAACAAGAGTTAGTGTATCCTTAATTTACACACAGGGAACTGTTTGTTCACTGGGGTTTATAGATGTTTTGAGATCTGCTAGTGAAATGTGCTATATTAAGAAAAGATATTATTGTGTCATGCAGTTGTTATGCAACTTGGAAAGACAGCCCATAAAGGTGGTCTGCCACTACATAGATCTTGAACAGACACTGTGCAGGGACAATGAGCTAGGCCAAGAATTGGATAGAAAGAGAATAGGTTAGATTATCCTTGAGAAACTACTTAATGCTTTTAATGATCCCAAGTTTCTCCCTAAAACAAAGACATCATTTTTTTTGCCAGTTTTTTTGGCTTGGGCAATTGGGGTTAAGTGATTTGTCCAGGATCACACAGCTAGGAAGTGTAAGTGTCTGAGGTCAGATCTGAACTCAGGTCTTCCTGACTTCAGAGCTAGTGCTCTATCCACTGCACCAACTAGCTGCCTCTCTCTTTTTTTTTTTTTAAACAACAATATTCTTCTAGTAATATCATGTGGTTTTGCGTTATGGAATAATACGTTCTCTGAAGAAATAAATTTGTAGGCTTCCAAATAGAAATGGAGAGGTCCATGGCAAATGTAAATGGGCAGTAATACATTTGCAAACAAGAATTGCCTAAGAGGCATGGACCCACACTTAACACCATATACCAAGATAAGATCAAAATGGGTCCATGACCTAGGCATAAAGAACAAGATTATAAATAAATTAGAGGAACATAGGATAGTTTATCTCTCAGACTTGTGGAGGAGAAAGAAATTTGTGACCAAAGATGAACTAAAGACCATTACTGATCACAAAATAGAAAATTTTGATTACATCAAATTAAAAAGCCTTTGTACAAATAAAACTAATGCAAACAAGATTAGAAGGGAAGCAACAAACTGGGAAAACATCTTCACAGTTAAAGGTTCTGATAAAGGCCTCATTTCTAAAATATATAGAGAACTGACTCAAATTTATAAGAAATCAAGCCATTCTCCAATTGATAAATGGCCAAAGGATATATGAACAGACAATTTTCAGAGGATGAAATTGAAACTATTACCACTCATATGAAAGAGTGATCCAAATCATTAGTGATCAGAGAAATGCAAATTAAGACAACTCTGAGATACCACTACATACCTGTCAGATTGGCTAAGATGACAGGAAAAAATAATGATGAATGTTGGAGGGGATGCGGGAAAACTGGGACACTGATGCATTGTTGGTGGAGTTGTGAACGCATCCAACCATTCTGGAGAGCAATCTAAAATTATGCCCAAAAAGTTATCAAACTGTGCATACCCTTTGATCCAACAGTGTTTCTATTGGGCTTATACCCCAAAGAGATACTAAAAAAGGGAAGGGGACCTGTATGTGCCAAAATGTTTGTAGCAGCCCTGTTTGTAGTGGCTAGAAACTGGAAAATGAATGGATGCCCATCAATTGGAGAATGGCTGGGTAAATTGTGGTATATGAATGTTATGGAATATTATTGCTCTGTAAGGAATGACCAGGAGGATGAATACAGAGAGGCTTGGAGAGACCTACAAGGACTGATGCTAAGTGAGATGAGTAGAACCAGGAGATCATTATACA